>NW_027252779.1:14419306-14704234 GCF_044704955.1 Pristiophorus japonicus
GTTACTTGTCCTGTCTCTATAAAAAGTCTGTGTGATGGGTCCTGTCTCTACAAACATTCTGCGTGACGGGTCAGGTCTCTAAAAACAGTCTGTGTGACAGGTCCTGTCTCTATAATCAGTCTGTGTAACTGGTCCTGTCAATATAAACAGTATGTGTGATGGGTCCTGTCTATATAAACGGCCTGTGTAACTGGTCTTGTCTCTATAAGCAGCCTGTGTAACTGGTCCTGTCTCTATCAACAGCCTGTGTAACTGTTGCTGTCTCTATAAACAGTCGGTGTAACTGGTCCTGTCTCTATAAAATGTCTGTGTGATGGGTCCTGTCACTATAAACAGTCTGTGTAAATGGTCCTGTCTATATAAACAGCCTGTGTAACTGGTCCTGTTTCAAGAAAACAGTCTGTGTGATCGTTCTTGCTTCTGTAAACAGCCTGTGTGACGGGTCCTGTCCCTATAAACAGTCCGTGTGACGGGTCCTGTCTCTATAAACATTCTGTGTGACGGGTCCTGTCTCTATAAACAGACTTTGTAACTGGACCTGTCTCTATAAACAACCTGTGTAGCTGTTCCTCTCTCGAAAACAGTGTGTGTGACAGGTCCTGTCTCAATGAACATTCTGTGTGACGGGTCAAGTCTCTAGAAGCAGTCTATGTGACGGGTCAGGTGTCTATAAACAGTCTGTGTGATGGGTTATGTCTCTATAAACAGTTTGTGTGACGGGTCCTGTCTCTATAAACAGTCTGTGTAACGGGTCCTGTCTCTATAAACAGTCTGTGTAACTGGTCCTATCTCTATAAACAGTCTGTGTGACGGGTACTGTCTCTATAAACAGTCTTTGTAACTGGACCTCTCTCTATAAACAACCTGTGTAGCTGTTCCTCTCTCGACAATAGTTTGTGTGACGGATCCTGTCTCGATGAATAGTCTGTGTGACGGGTCCTTTCTCTAGAAACAGTCTGTGTGACAAGTCCTGTGTCGATGAACAGTCTGTGTGAAGGGTCCTGTCTCCAGAAACAGTCTGTGTGACTGGTCCTGTCTCGATCAACAGTCTGTGTGACGGGTCCTGTCTCAAGAACAGCCTGTGTAACTGGTCCTGTCTCTATAAATAGTCTGTGTGATGGGTCCTGTCTCTATAAACAGTCTGTGTGACGGGTCAGGTCTCTAGAAACAGTCTGTGTGATGGGTCCTGTCTCTATAAACAGCCTGTGCAACTGTTCCTGTCTCTTTAAACAGTCTGTGTGACGGGCCCTGTCTCCATAAACAGCCTGTGTAACTGGTCCTGTCTCTATAAACAGTCTGTGTGACGGGTCCTGTCTCTATAAACAGCCTGTGTAACTGCTCCTGTCTCTATCAACAGTCTGTGTGACGGGTCCTGTCTCTTTTAACGGTCTGTGTAACTGGTCCGGTCTCTATAAACAGTCTGTGTGATCGTTCTTGTCTCTGTAAACAACCTGTGTGACGGGTCCTTTCTCTTTAAACAGACGGTTTGACGTGCCCTGTCTCTATAAACAGTCTGTATAACTGGTCCTGTGTCTACAAACAGCCTGTGTGACTGGTCCTGTCTCTAAAATCAGTCTGTGTGACGGGTCCTGTGTCTACAAACAGTCTGTGTGAATGGTCCTGTCTCTATTAACAGTCTGTGTGATGACTCCTGTCTCTATAAACAGTCTGTGTAACTGGTCCTTTCTCTATAAACAGCCTGTGTGTCGGATTCTGTCTCTATAAACAGTCGGTGTGACGGGTCCTGTGTCTATAAGCAGTCTGTGTGACGGTTCCTGTCTCTATAAACAGCCTGTGTAACTGGTCCTTTCTCTATAAAGAGCCTGTGCGACGGATTCTGTCTCTATAAACAGTCTGTGTGACTGGTCCTGTGTCTATAAACAGTCTGTGTGACGGTTCCTGTCTCTATAAACAGTCTGTGTAACGGGTCCTGTCTCTATAAACAGTCTGTGTAACTGGTCCTATCTCTATAAACCGCCTGTGTAACTGGTCCTGTCTCCACAAACAGTCTGCGTGACAGGTCCTGTCTCAATGAACATTCCGTGTGACGGGTCCTGTCTCTAGAAACAGTCTATGTGACTGGTCAGGTGTCTATAAACAGTCTGTGTGATGGGTTATGTCTCTATAAACAGTTTGTGTGACGGGTCCTGTCTCTATAAACAGTCTGTGTAACGGGTCCTGTCTCTATAAACAGTCTATGTAACTGGTCATGTCTCTAAAATCATTCTGTGTGACGGGTCCTGTGTCTATAAACAGTCTGTGTGAATGGTCCTGTCTCTATTAACTGTCTGTGTGACGGGTCCTGTCTCTATAAACAGTCTGTGTAACTGGTCCTTTCTCTATAAACAGCCTGTGTGACGGATTCTGTCTCTATAAACAGTCTGTGTGACGGGTCCTGTGTCTATAAACAGTCTGTGTAACTGGTCCTGTCTCAATTAACAGCCTGTGTAACTGGTCCAGTCTCTATAAACAATCTGTGTGAATGGTCCTGTCTCTATAAACAGTCTGTGTGACGGGTCCTGTCTCTTTAAACAGCCTGTGTAACTGGTCCTTTCTCTATCAACAGCCTGTGTGACGGATTCTGTCTCTATAAGCCGTCTGTGTGACGGGTCCTGAGTCTATAAACAGTCTTTGTGACGGTTCCTGTCTCTATAAACAGTCTGTGTAACGGGTCCTGTCTTTATAAACAATATGTGTGACGGGTCCTGTCTCTATAAACAGTCTGTGTAACTGGTCCTGTCTCTATAAACAGCCTCTGTAACTGGTCCTGTCTCTATAAACAGTCTGTGTTACTTGTCCTGTCTCTATAAAAAGTCTGTGTGATGGGTCCTGTCTCTACAAACATTCTGCGTGACGGGTCAGGTCTCTAAAAACAGTCTGTGTGACAGGTCCTGTCTCTATAATCAGTCTGTGTAACTGGTCCTGTCAATATAAACAGTATGTGTGATGGGTCCTATCTATATAAACGGCCTGTGTAACTGGTCCTGTCTCTATAAGCAGCCTGTGTAACTGGTCCTGTCTCTATCAACAGCCTGTGTAACTGTTGCTGTCTCTATAAACAGTCGGTGTAACTGGTCCTGTCTCTATAAAATGTCTGTGTGATGGGTCCTGTCACTATAAACAGTCTGTGTAAATGGTCCTGTCTATATAAACAGCCTGTGTAACTGGTCCTGTTTCAAGAAAACAGTCTGTGTGATCGTTCTTGCTTCTGTAAACAGCCTGTGTGACGGGTCCTGTCCCTATAAACAGTCCGTGTGACGGGTCCTGTCTCTATAAACATTCTGTGTGACGGGTCCTGTCTCTATAAACAGACTTTGTAACTGGACCTGTCTCTATAAACAACCTGTGTAGCTGTTCCTCTCTCGAAAACAGTGTGTGTGACAGGTCCTGTCTCAATGAACATTCTGTGTGACGGGTCATGTCTCTAGAAGCAGTCTATGTGACGGGTCAGGTGTCTATAAACAGTCTGTGTGATGGGTTATGTCTCTATAAACAGTTTGTGTGACGGGTCCTGTCTCTATAAACAGTCTGTGTAACGGGTCCTGTCTCTATAAACAGTCTGTGTAACTGGTCCTATCTCTATAAACAGTCTGTGTGACGGGTACTGTCTCTATAAACAGTCTTTGTAACTGGACCTCTCTCTATAAACAACCTGTGTAGCTGTTCCTCTCTCGACAATAGTTTGTGTGACGGATCCTGTCTCGATGAATAGTCTGTGTGACGGGTCCTTTCTCTAGAAACAGTCTGTGTGACAAGTCCTGTGTCGATGAACAGTCTGTGTGAAGGGTCCTGTCTCCAGAAACAGTCTGTGTGACTGGTCCTGTCTCGATCAACAGTCTGTGTGACGGGTCCTGTCTCAAGAACAGCCTGTGTAACTGGTCCTGTCTCTATAAATAGTCTGTGTGATGGGTCCTGTCTCTATAAACAGCCTGTGTGACGGGTCAGGTCTCTAGAAACAGTCTGTGTGATGGGTCCTGTCTCTATAAACAGCCTGTGCAACTGTTCCTGTCTCTTTAAACAGTCTGTGTGACGGGCCCTGTCTCCATAAACAGCCTGTGTAACTGGTCCTGTCTCTATAAACAGTCTGTGTGACGGGTCCTGTCTCTATAAACAGCCTGTGTAACTGCTCCTGTCTCTATCAACAGTCTGTGTGATGGGTCCTGTCTCTTTTAACGGTCTGTGTAACTGGTCCTGTCTCTATAAACAGTCTGTGTGATCGTTATTGTCTCTGTAAACAACCTGTGTGACGGGTCCTTTCTCTTTAAACAGACGGTTTGACGTGCCCTGTCTCTATAAACAGTCTGTATAACTGGTCCTGTGTCTACAAACAGCCTGTGTGACTGGTCCTGTCTCTATAAACAGTCTGTGTGAAGGGTCCTGTCTCTATAAACAGCCTGTGTAACTGGTCCCGTCTCTATAAACAGTATGTGTGACGGGTCCTGTCTCTATAAACAGTCTGTGTGACGGGTCCTGTCTCCATAAACAGTCTGTGTAACTGGTCCTGTTACTATAAAAAGTCTTTGTGACTGGTCCTGTCTCTATAAACAGTCTGTGTAACTGGTCCTGTCTCTATAAATCGCCTGTGTAACTGGTCCGGTCTCTATAAACAGTCTGTGTGACAGGTCCTATCTCTATAAACAGTCTGTGTGATCGTTCCTGTGTCTATAAACAGCCTGTGTAACTGGTCCTGTCTCTATAAACAGCCTGTGTAACTGGTCCTGTCTCTATCAACAGCCTGTGTAACTGTTCCTGTCTCTATAAACAGTCGGTGTAACTAGTCCTGTCTCTATAAACAGTCTGTGTGATAGGTCCTGTCTCTAAAAACAGTCTGTGTAAATGGTCCTGTCTATATAAACAGCCTGTGTAACTGGTCCTGTTTCTATAAACAGTCTGTGTGATCGTTCTTGCTTCTGTAAACAGCCTGTGTGACGGGTCCTGTCCCTATAAACAGTCTGTGTGACGGGTCCTGTCTCCATAAACAGTCTGTGTAACTTTTCCTGTCACTATAAACAGTCTGTGTGAATGTTCCTGTCTCTATAAACAGTCTGTGTAACTGGTCCTATCTCTATAAACCGCCTGTGTAACTGGTACTCTCTCCACAAACAGTCTGTGTGACACGTCCTGTCTCAATGAACATTCTGTGTGACGGGTCCTGTCTCTAGAAACAGTCTATGTGACTGGTCAGGTGTCTATAAACAGTCTGTGTGATGGGTTATGTCTCTATAAACAATTTGTGTGACGGGTCCTGTCTCTATAAACAGTCTGTGTAACGGGTCCTGTCTCTATAAACAGTCTATGTAACTGGTCATGTCTCTAAAATCATTCTGTGTGACGGGTCGTGTGTCTATAAACAGTCAGTGTGACGGTCCTGTGTCTATAAGCAGTCTGTTTGACGGTTCCTGTCTCTATAAACAGCCTGTGTAACTGGTCCTTTCTCTATAAACAGCCTGTGTGACGGATTATGTCTCTATAAACAGTCTTTGTGACGGGTCCTGTGTCTATAAACAGTCTGTGTGACGGTTCCTGTCTCTATAAACAGTCTATGTAACCGGTCCTGTCTCTATAAACAGTCTGTTTGACGGGTCCTGTCTCTATAAACAGTCTGTGTAACTGGTCCTGTCTCAATAAACAGTCTGTGTAACTGGTCCTGTCTCTATAAACAATCTGTGTGAATGGTCCTGTCTCTATAAACAGTCTGTGTGACGGGTCCTGTCTCTTTAAACAGCCTGTGTAACTGGTCCTTTCTCTATCAACAGCCTGTGTGACGGATTCTGTCTCTATAAACAGTCTGTGTGACGGGTCCTGTGTCTATAAACAGTCTTTGTGACGGTTCCTGTCTCTATAAACAGTCTGTTTAACGGGTCCTGTCTCTATAAACAGTATGTGTGACGGGTCCTGTCTCTATAAACGGTCTGTGTAACTGGTCCTGTCTCTATAAACAGCCTGTGTAACTGGTCCTGTCTGTATAAACAGTCTGTGTTACTTGTCCTGTCTCTATAAAAAGTCTGTGTGATGGGTCCTGTCTCTACAAACATTCTGCGTGACGGGTCAGGTCTATAAAAACAGTCTGTGTGACAGGTCCTGTCTCTATAATCAGTCTGTGTAACTGGTCCTGTCAATATAAACAGTATGTGTGATGGGTCCTGTCTATATAAACGGCCTGTGTAACTGGTCCTGTCTCTATAAGAGCCTGTGTAAATGGTCCTGTCTCTATCAACAGCCTGTGTAACTGTTGATGTCTCTATAAACAGTCGGTGTAACTGGTCCTGTCTCTATAAACTGTCTGTGTGATGGGTCCTGTCTCTATAAACAGTCTGTGTAAATGGTCCTGTCTATATAAACAGCCTGTGTAACTGGTCCTGTTTCTATAAACAGTCTGTGTGATCGTTCTTGCTTCTGTTAACAGCCTGTGTGACGGGTCCTGTCCCTATAAACAGTCGGTGTGACGGGTCCTGTCTCTATAAACTGTCTGTGTGATGGGTCCTGTCTCTATAAACAGTCTGTGTAAATGGTCCTGTCTATATAAACAGCCTGTGTAACTGGTCCTGTTTCTATAAACAGTCTGTGTGACCGTTCTTGCTTCTGTAAACAGCCTGTGTGACGGGTCCTGTCCCTATAAACAGTCGGTGTGACGGGTCCTGTCTCTATAAACATTCTGTGTGACGGGTCCTGTCTCTATAAACAGACTTTGTAACTGGACCTGTCTCTATAAACAACCTGTGTAGCTGTTCCTCTCTCGAAAACAGTGTGTGTGACAGGTCCTGTCTCAATGAACATTCTGTGTGACGGGTCCTGTCTCTAGAAACAGTCTATGTGACGGGTCAGGTGTCTATAAACAGTCTGTGTGATAGGTTATGTCTCTATAAACAGTTTGTGTGACGGGTCCTGTCTCTATAAACAGTCTGTGTGAATGGTCCTGTCTCTATTAACAGTCTGTGTGACGGCTCCTGGCTCTATAAACTCTCTGTGTAACTGGTCCTTTCTCTATAAACAGCCTGTGTGACGGATTCTGTATCCATAAACAGTCGGTGTGACGGGTCCTGTGTCTATAAGCCGTCTGTGTGACGGTTCCTGTCTCTATAAACAGCCTGTGTAACTGGTCCTTTCTCTATAAAGAGCCTGTGTGACGGTTTCTGTCTCTATAAACAGTATGTGTGACGGGTCCTGTGTCTATAAACAGTCTGTGTGACGGTTCCTTTATCTATAAACAGTCTGTGTAACGGGTCCTGTCTCTATAAACAGTCTGTGTGACGGGTCCGGTCTCTATAAACAGCCTGTGTAACTGTTCCTGTCTCTATAAACAGTCTGTATGACTGGTACTGTATCTATAAACAGTCTGTGTAACTGGTCCTGTCTCAATAAACAGTCTGTGTGACGGGTCCTGTCTCCATAAACAGTCTGTGTAACTGGTCCTGTCACGATAACCAGTCTGTGTGACTGGTCCTGTCTCTATAAACAGTCTGTGTATCTGGTCCTATCTCTATAAAGCGCCTGTGTAACTGGTCCTGTCTCTACAAACAGTCTGTGTGAAAGGTCCTGTCTCAATGAACATTCTGTGTGACGGGTCCTGTCTCTAGAAACAGTCTATGTGACGGGTCAGGTGTCTATAAACAGTCTGTGTGATGGGTTATGTCTCTATAAACAGTTTGTGTGACGGGTCCTGTCTCTATAAACAGTCTGTGTAACGGGTCCTGTCTCTATAAACAGTCTATGTAACTGGTCATGTCTCTAAAACCAGTCTGTGTGACGGGTCCTGTTCTATAAACAGTATGTGTGAATGGTCCTGTCTCTATTAACTGTCTGTGTGACGGGTCCTGTCTCCATAAACAGTCTGTGTAACTGGTCCTTTCTCTATAAACAGCCTGTGTGACGGATTCTGTCTCTATAAACAGTCTGTGTGACGGGTCCTGTGTCTATAAGCAGTCTGTGTGACGGTTCCTGTCTCTATAAACAGCCTGTGTAACTGGTCATTTCTCTATAAACAGCCTGTGTGGCGGATTATGTCTCTATAAACAGTTTTTGTGACGGGTCCTGTGTCTATAAACAGTCTGTGTGACGGTTCCTGTCTCTATAAACAGTCTATGTAACCGGTCCTGACTCTATAAACAGTCTGTGTGACGGGTACTGTCTCTATAAACAGTCTGTGTAACTGGTCCTGTCTCTATAAACAGCCTGTGTAACTGGTCCTGTCTCTATAAACAGTCTGTGTGAATGGTCCTGTCTCTATAAACAGTCTGTGTGACGGGTCCTGTCTCTATAAACAGCCTGTGAAACTGGTCCTTTCTCTATCAAAAGCCTGTGTGACGGATTCTGTCTCTATAAACAGTCTGTGTGACGGGTCCTGTGTCAATAAACAGTCTTTGTGACGGTTCCTGTCTCTATAAACAGTCTGTGTAACGGGTCCTGTCTCTATAAACAGTCTGTGTGACGGGTCCTGTCTCTATAAACAGTCTGTGTTACTTGTGCTGTCTCTATAAAAAGTCTTTGTCATGGGTACTGTCTCTATAAACAGTCTGCGTGACGGGTCAGGTCTCTATAAACAGTCTGTGTGACAGGTCCTGTCTCCATAATCACTCTGTGTAACTGGTCCTGTCTCTATAAACAGCCTGTGTAACTGGTCCTTTCTCTATCAACAGCCTGTGTGACCGATTCTGTCTCTATAGACAGTCTGTGTGACGGGTCCTGTGTCTATAAACAGTCTTTGTGACGGTTCCTGTCTGTCTAAACAGTCTGTGTAACGGGTCCTGTCTCTATAAACAGTCTGTGTGACGGGTCCTGTCTATATAAACGGCCTGTGTAACTGTTCCTGTCTCTATAAACAGTCTGTGTGACTGGTCCTGTCTCTAAAAACATTCTGTGTGACGGGACCTGTCTCTATAAACAGACTTTGTAACTGGTCCTGTCTCTATAAACAACCTGTGTAGCTGTTCCTCTCTCGAAAACAGTCTGTGTGACAGGTCCTGTCTCAATGAACATGCTGTGTATCGGGACATGTCTCCAGAAACAGTGTATGTGACAGATCAGGTGTCTATAAACAGTCTGTGCGATGGGTTCTGTCTCCATAAACAGTTTGTGTGACGGGTCCTGTCTCTATAAACAGTCTGTGTGACGGGTCCTGTCTCTATAAACAGTCTGTGTAACGGGTCCTGTCACTATAAACAGTCTGTGTAACTGGTCCTGTCACTATAAACAGTCTGTGTGACTGGTCCTGTCTCTATAAACAGTCTGTGTTACTGGTCCTGTCTCTATAAACCGCCTGTGTAACTGGTCCTGTCTCTACAAACAGTCTGTGTGACTGGTCCTGTCTCTATCAACAGTCTGTGTAACTGGTCCTGTCTCTATAAACATTCTGTGTGACGGGTCCTGTCTCTATAAACAGACTTTGTAACTGGACCTGTCTCTATTAACAACCTGTGTAGCTGTTCCTCTCTCGAAAACAGTCTGTGTGACAGGTCCTGTCTCAATGAACATTCTGTGTGACGGGTCCTGTCTCTAGAAACAGTCTATGTGAGGGGTCAGGTGTCTATAAACAGTCTGTGTGACGGGTCCTGTGTCTATAAACAGTCTTTGTGACGGTTCCTGTCTCTATAAACAGTCTGTGTAACGGGTCCTGTCTCTATAAGCAGTCTGTGTGACGGGTCCTGTCTGTATAAACGGCCTGTGTAACTGTTCCTGTCTCTATAAACAGGCTGTGTGACTGGTCCTGTCTCTAAAAACATTCTGTGTGACGGGTCCTGTCTCTATAAACAGACTTTGTAACTGGTCCTGTCTCTATAAACAACCTGTGTAGCTGTTCCTCTCTCGAATACAGTCTGTGTGACAGGTCCTGTCTCAATGAACATTCTGTGTGTCGGGACCTGTCTCCAGAAACAGTCTAAGTGACAGATCAGGAGTCTATAAACAATCTGTGCGATGGGTTCTGTCTCCATAAACAGTTTGTGTGACGGGTCCTGTCTCTATAAACAGTCTGTGTGACGGGTCCTGTCTCTATAAACAGTCTGTGTAACGGGTCCTGTCACTATAAACAGTCTGTGTAACAAGTCCTGTCTCAATAAACAGTCTGTGTGACGGGTCCTGTCTCCATAAACAGCCTGTGTAACTGGTCCTGTCTCTATAAACAGTCTGTGTGAATGGTCCTGTCTCTATAAACAGTCTGTGTGACGGGTCCTGCCTCTATAAACAGCCTGTGTAACTGGTCCTTTCTCTATCAACAGCCTGTGTGACGGATTCTGTCTCTGTAAAAAGTCTGTGTGACGCGTCCTGTGTCTATAAACAGTCTTTGTGACGGTTCCTGTCTCTATAAACAGTCTGTGTAACGGGTCCTGTCTCTATAAACAGTCTGTGTGACGGGTCCTGACTCTATAAACAGTCTGTGTAACTGGTCCTGTCTCTATAAACAGTCTGTGTGACTGGTCCTGTCTCTAAAAACATTCTGTGTGACGGGACCTGTCTCTATAAACAGACTTTGTAACTGGTCCTGTCTCTATAAACAACCTGTGTAGCTGTTCCTCTCTCGAAAACAGTCTGTGTGACAGGTCCTGTCTCAATGAACATGCTGTGTATCGGGACATGTCTCCAGAAACAGTGTATGTGACAGATCAGGTGTCTATAAACAGTCTGTGCGATGGGTTCTGTCTCCATAAACAGTTTGTGTGACGGGTCCTGTCTCTATAAACAGTCTGTGTGACGGGTCCTGTCTCTATAAACAGTCTGTGTAACGGGTCCTGTCACTATAAACAGTCTGTGTAACTGGTCCTGTCTCAATAAACAGTCTGTGTGACGGGTCCTGACTCCATAAACAGTCTGTGCAACTGGTCCTGTCACTATAAACAGTCTGTGTGACTGGTCCTGTCTCTATAAACAGTCTGTGTTACTGGTCCTGTCTCTATAAACCGCCTGTGTAACTGGTCCTGTCTCTACAAACAGTCTGTGTGACTGGTCCTGTCTCTATCAACAGTCTGTGTAACTGGTCCTGTCTCTATAAACATTCTGTGTGACGGGTCCTGTCTCTATAAACAGACTTTGTAACTGGACCTGTCTCTATAAACAACCTGTGTAGCTGTTCCTCTCTCGAAAACAGTCTGTGTGACAGGTCCTGTCTCAATGAACATTCTGTGTGACGGGTCCTGTCTCTAGAAACAGTCTATGTGAGGGGTCAGGTGTCTATAAACAGTCTGTGTGACGGGTCCTGTGTCTATAAACAGTCTTTGTGACGGTTCCTGTCTCTATAAACAGTCTGTGTAACGGGTCCTGTCTCTATAAGCAGTCTGTGTGACGGGTCCTGTCTGTATAAACGGCCTGTGTAACTGTTCCTGTCTCTATAAACAGGCTGTGTGACTGGTCCTGTCTCTAAAAACATTCTGTGTGACGGGTCCTGTCTCTATAAACAGACTTTGTAACTGGTCCTGTCTCTATAAACAACCTGTGTAGCTGTTCCTCTCTCGAAAACAGTCTGTGTGACAGGTCGTGTCTCAATGAACATTCTGTGTGTCGGGACCTGTCTCCAGAAACAGTCTAAGTGACAGATCAGGAGTCTATAAACAGTCTGTGCGATGGGTTCTGTCTCCATAAACAGTTTGTGTGACGGGTCCTGTCTCTATAAACAGTCTGTGTGACGGGTCCTGTCTCTATAAACAGTCTGTGTAACGGGTCCTGTCACTATAAACAGTCTGTGTAACAAGTCCTGTCTCAATAAACAGTCTGTGTGACGGGTCCTGTCTCCATAAACAGCCTGTGTAACTGGTCCTGTCTCTATAAACAGTCTGTGTGAATGGTCCTGTCTCTATAAACAGTCTGTGTGACGGGTCCTGTCTCTATAAACAGCCTGTGTAACTGGTCCTTTCTCTATCAACAGCCTGTGTGACGGATTCTGTCTCTGTAAAAAGTCTGTGTGACGCGTCCTGTGTCTATAAACAGTCTTTGTGACGGTTCCTGTCTCTATAAACAGTCTGTGTAACGGGTCCTGTCTCTATAAACAGTCTGTGTGACGGGTCCTGACTCTATAAACAGTCTGTGTAACTGGTCCTGTCTCTATAAACAGGCTGTGTAACTGGTCCTGTCTCTATAAACAGTCTGTGTTACTTGTCCTGTCTCTATAAAAAGTCTGTGTGATGGGTACTGTCTCTATAAACAGTCTGCGTGACGGGTCAGGTCTCTATAAACAGTCTGTGTGACAGGTCCTGTCTCCATAATCACTCTGTGTAACTGGTCCTGTCTCTATAAACAGCCTGTGTAACTGGTCCTGTCAATATAAACAATATGTGTGATGGGTCCTGTCTCTATAAACAGCCTGTGTAACTGTTCCTGTCTCTATAAACATTCTGTGTGACGGGTCCTCTCTACATAAACAGTCTGTGTAACTGGCCGTGTCACTATAAACAGTCTGTGTGACTGGTCCTGTCTCTATAAACAGTCTGTGTAACTGGTCCTGTATCTATAAACCGCCTGTGTAACTGGTCCTTTCTCTACCAACAGTCTGTGTGACTGGTCCTGTCTCTATCAACAGTCTGTGTAACTGGTCCTGTCTCTATAAACATTCTGTGTGACGGGTCCTGTCTCTATAAACAGACTTTGTAACTGGACCTGTCTCTATAAACAACCTGTGTAGCTGTTCCTCTCTCGAAAACAGTCTGTGTGACAGGTTATGTCTCAATGAACACTCTGTGTGACGGGTCCTGTCTCTATAAACAGTCTGTGTAACGGGTCCTATCTCTATAAACAGTCTGTGTAACTGGTCATGTCTCTAATATCAGTCTGTGTGACGGGTCCTGTGTCTATAAACACTCTGTGTGAATGGTCCTGTCTCTATTAACAGTCTGTGTGCCGGTTCCTGTCTCTATAAACAGCCTGTGTAACTGGTCCTTTCTCTATAAAGAGCCTGTGTGACGGATTCTGTCTCTATAAACAGTCTGTGTGACGGGTCCTGTGTCTATAAACAGTCTGTGTGACGGTTCCTGTCTCTATAAACAGTCTGTGTAACGGGTCCTGTCTCTATAAACCGTCTGTGTGACGGGTCCTGTCTCTATAAACAGCCTGTGTAACTGGTCCTGTCTCCACAAACAGTCTGTGTGACAGGTCCTGTCTCAATGAACATTCTGTGTGACGGGTCCTATCTCTATAAACAGTCTGTATGACTGGTACTGTATCTATAAACAGTCTGTGTAACCGGACCTGTCTCAATAAACAGTCTGTGTGACGGGTCCTGTCTCCATAAACAGTCTGTGTAACTGGTCCTGTCACTATAAACAGTCTGTGTGACTGTTCCTGTCTCTATAAACAGTCTGTGTTACTGGTCCTATCTCTATAAACCGCCTGTGTAACTGGTCCTGTCTCCACAAACAGTCTGTGTGACACATCCTGTCTCAATGAACATTCTGTGTGACGGGTCCTGTCTCTAGAAACAGTCTATGTGACTGGTCAGGTGTCTATAAACAGTCTGTGTGATGGGTTATGTCTCTATAAACAATTTGTGTGACGGGTCCTGTCTCTATAAACAGTCTGTGTAACGGGTCCTGTCTCTATAAACAGTCTATGTAACTGGTCATGTCTCTAAAATCAGTCTGTGTGACGGGTCGTGTGTCTATAAACAGTCTGTGTGAATGGTCCTGTCTCTATTAACTGTCTGTGTGACGGGTCCTGTCTCTATAAACAGTCTGTGTAACTGGTCCTTTCTCTATAAACAGCCTGTGTGACGGATTCTGTCTCTATAAACAGTCTGTGTGACGGTCCTGTGTCTATAAGCAGTCTGTGTGACGGTTCTTGTCTCTATAAACAGCCTGTGTAACTGGTCCTTTCTCTATAAACAGCCTGTGTGACGGATTATGTCTCTATAAACAGTTTTTGTGACGGGTCCTGTGTCTCTAAACAGTCTGTGTGACGGTTCCTGTCTCTATAAACAGTCTATGTAACCTGTCCTGTCTCTATAAACAGTCTGTGTGACGGGTCCTGTCTCTATAAACAGTCTGTGTAAACTGGTCCTGTCTCAATAAACAGTCTGTGTAACTGGTCCTGTCTCTATAAACAATCTGTGTGAATGGTCCTGTCTCTATAAACAGTCTGTGTGACGGGTCCTGTCTCTTTAAACAGCCTGTGTAACTGGTCCTATCTCTATCAACAGCCTGTGTGACGGATTCTGTCTCTATAAACAGTCTGTGTGACGGGTCCTGTGTCTATAAACAGTCTTTGTGACGGTTCCTGTCTCTATAAACAGTCTGTGTAACGGGTCCTGTCTCTATAAACAGTATGTGTGACGGGTCCTGTCTCTATAAACAGTCTGTGTAACTGGTCCTGTCTCTATAAACAGCCTGTGTAACTGGTCCTGTCTGTATAAACAGTCTGTGTTACTTGTCCTGTCTCTATAAAAAGTCTGTGTGATGGGTCCTGTCTCTACAAACATTCTGCGTGACGGGTCAGGTCTCTAAAAACAGTCTGTGTGACAGGTCCTGTCTCTATAATCAGTCTGTGTAACTGGTCCTGTCAATATAAACAGTATGTGTGATGGGTCCTGTCTATATAAACGGCCTGTGTAACTGGTCCTGTCTCTATAAGCAGCCTGTGTAACTGGTCCTGTCTCTATCAACAGCCTGTGTAACTGTTGATGTCTCTATAAACAGTCGGTGTAACTGGTCCTGTCTCTATAAACTGTCTGTGTGATTGGTCCTGTCTCTATAAACAGTCTGTGTAAATGGTCCTGTCTATATAAACAGCCTGTGTAACTGGTCCTGTTTCTATAAACAGTCTGTGTGATCGTTCTTGCTTCTGTAAACAGCCTGTGTGACGGGTCCTGTCCCTATAAACAGTCGGTGTGACGGGTCCTGTCTCTATAAACATTCTGTGTGACGGGTCCTGTCTCTATAAACAGACTTTGTAACTGGACCTGTCTCTATAAACAACCTGTGTAGCTGTTCCTCTCTCGAAAACAGTGTGTGTGACAGGTCCTGTCTCAACGAACATTCTGTGTGACGGGTCCTGTCTCTAGAAACAGTCTATGTGACGGGTCAGGTGTCTATAAACAGTCTGTGTGATGGGTTATGTCTCTATAAACAGTTTGTGTGACGGGTCCTGTCTCTATAAACAGTCTGTGTAACGGGTCCTGTCTCTATAAACAGACTGTGTAACTGGTTATGTCTCTACAATCAGTCAGTGTGACGGGTCCTGTGTCTATAAACAGTCTGTGTGAATGGTCCTGTCTCTATTAACAGTCTGTGTGACGGCTCCTGTCTCTATAAACTCTCTGTGTAACTGGTCCTTTCTCTATAAACAGCCTGTGTGACGGATTCTGTATCTATAAACAGTCGGTGTGACGGGTCCTGTGTCTATAAGCCGTCTGTGTGACGGTTCCTGTCTCTATAAACAGCCTGTGTAACTGGTCCTTTCTCTATAAAGAGCCTGTGTGACGGTTTCTGTCTCTATAAACAGTATGTGTGACGGGTCCTGTGTCTATAAACAGTCTGTGTGACGGTTCCTTTCTCTATAAACAGTCTGTGTAACGGGTCCTGTCTCTATAAACAGTCTGTGTGACGGGTCCGGTCTCTATAAACAGCCTGTGTAACTGTTCCTGTCTCTATAAACAGTCTGTATGACTGGTACTGTATCTATAAACAGTCTGTGTAACTGGTCCTGTCTCAATAAACAGTCTGTGTGACGGGTCCTGTCTCCATAAACAGTCTGTGTAACTGGTCCTGTCACGATAAACAGTCTGTGTGACTGGTCCTGTCTCTATAAACAGTCTGTGTATCTGGTCCTATCTCTATAAAGCGCCTGTGTAACTGGTCCTGTCTCTACAAACAGTCTGTGTGAAAGGTCCTGTCTCAATGAACATTCTGTGTGACGGGTCCTGTCTCTAGAAACAGTCTATGTGACGGGTCAGGTGTCTATAAACAGTCTGTGTGATGGGTTATGTCTCTATAAACAGTTTGTGTGACGGGTCCTGTCTCTATAAACAGTCTGTGTAACGGGTCCTGTCTCTATAAACAGTCTATGTAACTGGTCATGTCTCTAAAACCAGTCTGTGTGATGGGTCCTGTGTCTATGAACAGTATGTGTGAATGGTCCTGTCTCTATTAACTGTCTGTGTGACGGGTCCTGTCTCCATAAACAGTCTGTGTAACTGGTTCTTTCACTATAAACTGCCTGTGTGACGGATTCTGTCTCTATAAACAGTCTGTGTGACGGGTCCTGTGTCTATAAACAGACTTTGTAACTGGTCCTGTCTCTATAAACAACCTGTGTAGCTGTTCCTCTCTTGAAAACAGTCTGTGTGACAGGTCCTGTCTCAATGAACATTCTGTGCGTCGGGACCTGTCTCCAGAAACAGTCTATGTGACAGACAGGTGTCTATAAACAGTCGGTGTGACGGGTCCTGTGTCTATAAGCAGTCTGTGTGACGGTTCCTGTCTCTATAAACAGCCTGTGTAACTGGTCCTTTCTCTATAAAGAGCCTGTGTGACGGATTCTGTCTCTATAAACAGTCTGTGTGACGGGTCCTGTGTCTATAAACAGTCTGTGTGACGGTTCCTGTCTCTATAAGCAGTCTGTGTAACGGGTCCTGTCTCTATAAACAGTCTGTGTGACGGGTCCTGTCTCTATAAACAGCCTGTGTAACTGGTCCTGTCTCCACAAAAAGTCTGTGTGACAGGTCCTGTCTCAATGAACATTCTGTGTGACGGGTCCTGTCTCTATAAACAGTCTGTATGACTGGTACTGTATCTATAAACAGTCTGTGTAACCGGACCTGTCTCAATAAACAGTCTGTGTGACGGGTCCTGTCTCCATAAACAGTCTGTGTAACTGGTCCTGTCACTATAAACAGTCTGTGTGACTGTTCCTGTCTCTATAAACAGTCTGTGTAACTGGTCCTATCTCTATAAACCGCCTGTGTAACTGGTCCTGTCTCCACAAACAGTCTGTGTGACACGTCCTGTCTCAATGAACATTCTGTGTGACGGGCCCTGTCTCTAGAAACAGTCTATGTGACTGGTCAGGTGTCTATAAACAGTCTGTGTGATGGGTTATGTCTCTATAAAAAAATTTGTGACGGGTCCTGTCTCTATAAACAGTCTGTGTAACGGGTCCTGTCTCTATAAAAAGTCTATGTAACTGGTCATGTCTCTAAAATCATTCTGTGTGACGGGTCGTGTGTCTATAAACAGTCTGTGTGAATGGTCCTGTCTCTATTAACTGTCTGTGTGACGGGTCCTGTCTCTATAAACAGTCTGTGTAACTGGTCCTTTCTCTATAAACAGCCTGTGTGACGGATTCTGTCTCTATAAACAGTCTGTGTGACGGTCCTGTGTCTATAAGCAGTCTGTGTGACGGTTCTTGTCTCTATAAACAGCCTGTGTAACTGGTCCTTTCTCTATAAACAGCCTGTGTGACGGATTATGTCTCTATAAACAGTCTTTGTGACGGGTCCTGTGTCTCTAAACAGTCTGTGTGACGGTTCCTGTCTCTATAAACAGTCTATGTAACCGGTCCTGTCTCTATAAACAGTCTGTTTGACGGGTCCTGTCTCTATAAACAGTCTGTGTAACTGGTCCTGTCTCAATAAACAGTCTGTGTAACTGGTCCTGTCTCTATAAACAATCTGTGTGAATGGTCCTGTCTCTATAAACAGTCTGTGTGACGGGTCCTGTCTCTTTAAACAGCCTGTGTAACTGGTCCTTTCTCTATCAACAGCCTGTGTGACGGATTCTGTCTCTATAAACAGTCTGTGTGACGGGTCCTGTGTCTATAAACATTCTTTGTGACGGTTCCTGTCTCTATAAACAGTCTGTGTAACGGGTCCTGTCTCTATAAACAGTATGTGTGACGGGTCCTGTCTCTATAAACAGTCTGTGTAACTGGTCCTGTCTCTATAAACAGAGTGTGTAACTGGTCCTGTCTGTATAAACAGTCTGTGTTACTTGTCCTGTCTCTATAAAAAGTCTGTGTGATGGGTCCTGTCTCTACAAACATTCTGCTTGACGGGTCAGGTCTCTAAAAACAGTCTGTGTGACAGGTCCTATCTCTATAATCAGTCTGTGTAACTGGTCCTGTCAATATAAACAGTATGTGTGATGGGTCCTGTCTATATAAACGGCCTGTGTAACTGGTCCTGTCTCTATAAGCAGCCTGTGTAACTGGTCCTGTCTCTATCAACAGCCTGTGTAACTGTTGATGTCTCTATAAACAGTCGGTGTAACTGGTCCTGTCTCTATAAACTGTCTGTGTGATGGGTCCTGTCTCTATAAACAGTCTGTGTAAATGGTCCTGTCGATATAAACAGCCTGTGTAACTGGTCCTGTTTCTATAAACAGTCTGTGTGATCGTTCTTGCTTCTGTAAACAGCCTGTGTGACGGGTCCTGTCCCTATAAACAGTCGGTGTGACGGGTCCTGTCTCTATAAACATTCTGTGTGACGGGTCCTGTCTCTATAAACAGACTTTGTAACTGGACCTGTCTCTATAAACAACCTGTGTAGCTGTTCCTCTCTCGAAAACAGTGTGTGTGACAGGTCCTGTCTCAATGAACATTCTGTGTGACGGGTCCTGTCTCTAGAAACAGTCTATGTGACGGGTCAGGTGTCTATAAACAGTCTGTGTGATGGGTTATGTCTCTATAAACAGTTTATGTGACGGGTCCTGTCTCTATAAACAGTCTGTGTAACGGGTCCTGTCTCTATAAACAGACTGTGTAACTGGTCATGTCTCTACAATCAGTCAGTGTGACGGGTCCTGTGTCTATAAACAGTCTGTGTGAATGGTCCTGTCTCTATTAACAGTCTGTGTGACGGCTCCTGTCTCTATAAACTCTCTGTGTAACTGGTCCTTTCTCTATAAACAGCATGTGTGACGGATTCTGTATCTATAAACAGTCGGTGTGACGGGTCCTGTGTCTATAAGCCGTCTGTGTGACGGTTCCTGTCTCTATAAACAGCCTGTGTAACTGGTCCTTTCTCTATAAAGAGCCTGTGTGACGGTTTCTGTCTCTATAAACAGTATGTGTGACGGGTCCTGTGTCTATAAACAGTCTGTGTGACGGTTCCTTTCTCTATAAACAGTCTGTGTAACGGGTCCTGTCTCTATAAACAGTCTGTGTGTCGGGTCCGGTCTCTATAAACAGCCTGTGTAACTGTTCCTGTCTCTATAAACAGTCTGTATGACTGGTACTGTATCTATAAACAGTCTGTGTAACTGGTCCTGTCTCAATAAACAGTCTGTGTGACGGGTCCTGTCTCCATAAACAGTCTGTGTAACTGGTCCTGTCACGATAAACAGTCTGTGTGACTGGTCCTGTCTCTATAAACAGTCTGTGTATCTGGTCCTATCTCTATAAAGCGCCTGTGTAACTGGTCCTGTCTCTACAAACAGTCTGTGTGAAAGGTCCTGTCTCAATGAACATTCTGTGTGACGGGTCCTGTCTCTAGAAACAGTCTATGTGACGGGTCAGGTGTCTATAAACAGTCTGTGTGATGGGTTATGTCTCTATAAACAGTTTGTGTGACGGGTCCTGTCTCTATAAACAGTCTGTGTAACGGGTCCTGTCTCTATAAACAGTCTATGTAACTGGTCATGTCTCTAAAACCAGTCTGTGTGACGGATCCTGTGTCTATAAACAGTATGTGTGAATGGTCCTGTCTCTATTAACTGTCTGTGTGACGGGTCCTGTCTCCATAAACAGTCTGTGTAACTGGTCCTTTCTCTATAAACAGCCTGTGTGACGGATTCTGTCTCTATAAACAGTCTGTGTGACGGGTCCTGTGTCTATAAGCAGTCTGTGTGACGGTTCCTGTCTCTATAAACAGCCTGTGTAACTGGTCATTTCTCTATAAACAGCCTGTGTGGCGGATTATGTCTCTATAAACAGTTTTTGTGACGGGTCCTGTGTCTATAAACAGTCTGTGTGACGGTTCCTGTCTCTATAAACAGTCTATGTAACCGGTCCTGACTCTATAAACAGTCTGTGTGACGGGTACTGTCTCTATAAACAGTCTGTGCAACTGGTCCTGTCTCTATAAACAGCCTGTGTAACTGGTCCTGTCTCTATAAACAGTCTGTGTGAATGGTCCTGTCTCTATAAACAGTCTGTGTGACGGGTCCTGTCTCTATAAACAGCCTGTGAAACTGGTCCTTTCTCTATCAACAGCCTGTGTGACGGATTCTGTCTCTATAAACAGTCTGTGTGACGGGTCCTGTGTCAATAAACAGTCTTTGTGACGGTTCCTGTCTCTATAAACAGTCTGTGTAACGGGTCCTGTCTCTATAAACAGTCTGTGTGACGGGTCCTGTCTCTATAAACAGTCTGTGTTACATGTGCTGTGTCAATAAAAAGTCTTTGTGATGGGTACTGTCTCCATAATCACTCTGTGTAACTGGTCCTGTCTCTATAAACAGCCTGTGTAACTGGTCCTTTCTCTATCAACAGCCTGTGTGACGGATTCTGCCTCTATAAACAGTCTGTGTGACGGGTCCTGTGTCTATAAACAGTCTTTGTGACGGTTCCTGTCTGTATAAACAGTCTGTGTAACGGGTCCTGTCTCTATAAACAGTCTGTGTGACGGGTCCTGTGTCTATAAGCAGTCTGTGTGACGGTTCCTGTCTCTATAAACAGCCTGTGTAACTGGTCATTTCTCTATAAACAGCCTGTGTGGCGGATTATGTCTCTATAAACAGTTTTTGTGACGGGTCCTGTGTCTATAAACAGTCTGTGTGACGTTTCCTGTCTCTATAAACAGTCTATGTAACCGGTCCTGACTCTAAAAACAGTCTGTGTGACGGGTCCTGTCTCTATAAACAGCCTGTGAAACTGGTCCTTTCTCTATCAACAGCCTGTGTGACGGATTCTGTCTCTATAAACAGTCTGTGTGACGGGTCCTGTGTCAATAAACAGTCTTTGTGACGGTCCCTGTCTCTATAAACAGTCTGTGTAACGGGTCCTGTCTCTATAAACAGTCTGTGTGACGGGTCCTGTCTCTATAAACAGTCTGTGTTACTTGTGCTGTCTCTATAAAAAGTCTTTGTGATGGGTACTGTCTTTATAAACAGTCTGCGTGACGGGTCAGGTCTCTATAAACAGTCTGTGTGACAGGTCCTGTCTCCATAATCACTCTGTGTAACTGGTCCTGTCTCTATAAACAGCCTGTGTAACTGGTCCTTTCTCTATCAACAGCCTGTGTGACGGATTCTGTCTCTATAGACAGTCTGTGTGACGGGTCCTGTGTCTATAAACAGTCTTTGTGACGGTTCCTGTCTGTATAAACAGTCTGTGTAACGGGTCCTGTCTCTATAAACAGTCTGTGTGACGGGTCCTGTCTATATAAACGGCCTGTGTAACTGTTCCTGTCTCTATAAACAGTCTGTGTGACTAGTCCTGTCTCTAAAAGCATTCTGTGTGACGGGACCTGTCTCTATAAACAGACTTTGTAACTGGTCCTGTCTCTATAAACAACCTGTGTAGCTGTTCCTCTCTCGAAAACAGTCTGTGTGACAGGTCCTGTCTCAATGAACATGCTGTGTGTCGGGACCTGTCTCCAGAAACAGTGTATGTGACAGATCAGGTGTCTATAAACAGTCTGTGCGATGGGTTATGTCTCCATAAACAGTTTGTGTGACGGGTCCTGTCTCTATAAACAGTCTGTGTGACGGGTCCTGTCTCTATAAACAGTCTGTGTAACGGGTCCTGTCACTATAAACAGTCTGTGTGACTGGTCCTGTCTCTATAAACTGTCTGTGTAACTGGTCCTGTCTCTATAAACCGCCTGTGTAACTGGTCCTGTCTCTACAAACAGTCTGTGTGACTGGTCCTGTCTCTATCAACAGTCTGTGTAACTGGTCCTGTCTCTATAAACATTCTGTGTGACGTGTCCTGTCTATATAAACAGACTTTGTAACTGGACCTGTCTCTATAAACAACCTGTGTAGCTGTTCCTCTCTCGAAAACAGTCTGTGTGACAGGTCCTGTCTCAATGAACATTCTGTGTGACGGGTCCTGTCTCTAGAAACAGTCTATGTGAGGGGTCAGGTGTCTATAAACAGTCTGTGTGACGGTTCCTGTGTCTATAAACAGTCTTTGTGACGGTTCCTGTCTCTATAAACAGTCTGTGTAACGGGTCCTGTCTCTATAAGCAGTCTGTGTGACGGGTCCTGTCTGTATAAACGGCCTGTGTAACTGGTCCTGTCACTATAAACAGTCTGTGTGACTGGTCCTGTCTGTATAAAAAGTTTGTGTTACTGCGCCTGTCACTATAAACCGTCTGTGTAAATGGTCCTGTCTCTATAAACAGTCTGTGTAACTGGTCCTATCTCTATAAACAGTCTGTGTGACTGATCCTGTCTCTATAAACAGTCTGTGTAACTGGTCCTATCTCTATCAACAGCCTGTGTAACTGGTCCTGTCTCTACAAACAGTCTGTGTGACAGGTCCTGTCTCAATGAACATTCTGTGTGACGGGTCCTGTCTCTAGAAACAGTCTATGTGACGGGTCAGGTGTCTATAAACAGTCTGTGTGATGGGTTATGTCTCTATAAACAGTTTGTGTGACGGGTCCTGTCTCTATAAACAGTCTGTGTAACGGGTCCTGTCTCTATAAACAGTCTATGTAACTGGTCATGTCTCTAAAATCAGTCTGTGTGACGGGTCCTGTGTCTATAAACAGTCTGTGTGAATGGTCCTGTCTCTATTAACAGTCTGTGTAACGGGTCCTGTCTCAAGAACAGCCTGTATAACTGGTCCTGTCTCTATAAATAGTCTGTGTGATGGGTCCTGTCTCTATAAACAGTCTGTATGACGGGCCCTGTCTCTATAAACAGCCTGTGTAACTGGTCCTGTCTCTATAAACAGTCTGTGTGACGGGTCCTGTCTCTATAAACAGTCTGTGTAACTGGTCCTGTCTCTATAAACAGTCTGTGTGACGGGTCCTGTCTCCATAAACTATCTGTGTAACTGGTCCTGTCTCTTTTACCAGTCTGTGTAACTGGTCCTGTCTCTATAAACAGTCTGTGTGACGGGTCAGGTCTCTATAAACAGTCTGTGTGACGGGTCCTGTCTCTATGAACTGTCTGTGTAACTGGTCTTGTCTCAATAAACAGTCTGTGTAACTGGTCCTGTCACTATAAACAGTCTGTGTGACTGGTCCTGTCTGTATAAAAAGTTTGTGTAACTGCGCCTGTCACTATAAACCGTCTGTGCAAATGGTCCTGTCTCTATAAACAGTCTGTGTAACTGGTCCTATCTCTATAAACAGTCTGTGTGACGGGTACTGTCTCTATAAACAGTCTTTGTAACTGGACCTCTCTCTATAAACAACCTGTGTCGCTGTTCCTCTCTCGACAATAGTCTGTGTGACGGATCCTGTCTCGATGAATGGTCTGTGTGACGGGTCCTGCCTCTATAAACAGACTGTGTGACTGGTCCTGTCTCGTTGAACAGTCTGTGTGACAGGTCCTGTCTCTAGAAACAGTCTGTGTGACTGGTCCTGTCTCAAGAACAGCTTGTGTAACTGGTCCTGTCTCTATAAATAGTCTGTGTGATGGGTCCTGTCTCTATAAACAGTCTGTGTGACGGTTCAGGTCTCTAGAAACAGTCTGTGTGATGGGTCCTGTCTCTATGAACAGCCTGTATAACTGTTCCTGTCTCTATAAACAGTCTGTTTGACGGGCCCTGTCTCCATAAACAGCCTGTGCAACTGGTCCTGTCTGTATAAACAGTCTGTGTGACGGGTCCTGTCTCTATAAACAGCCTGTGTAACTGTTCCTGTCTCTATCAACAGTCTGTGTGACGGGTCCTGTCTCTTTTAACCCTCTGTGTAACTGGTCCTGTCTTTATAAACAGTCTGTGTGATCGTTCTTGTCTCTGTAAACAACCTGTGTGACGGGTCCTTTCTGTATAAACAGACTGTTTGACGTGTCCTGTCTCTATAAACAGTCTGTATAACTGGTCCTGTGTCTACAAACAGTCTGTGTGACTGGTCCTGTCTCTGTAAACAGTCTGTGTGACCGGTCCTGTCTCTATAAACAGAATGTGTAACTGCTCCCGTCTCTAGAAACAGTCTGTGTGACGGGTCCTGTCTCCATAAACAGTCTGTGTAACTGGTCCTGTCACTATAAACAGTCTGTGTGACTGGTCCTGTCTCTATAAACAGTCTGTGTAACTGGTCCTGTCTCTATAAACCGCCTGTGTAACTGGTCCTGTCTCTATAAACAGTCTGTGTGACTGGTCCTGTCTCTATCAACAGTCTGTGTAACTGGCCCTGTCTCTATAAACAGTCTATGTGATGGGTTCTGTCTCCATAAACAGTCTGTGTGACGGATACTGTCTCTATAATCAGTCTGTGTAACTGGTCCTGTCTCTATAAACAGCATGTGTGATGGGTTCTGTCTCTATAAACAGCCTGTGTAACTGTTCCTGTCTCTATAAACAGTCGGTATGACTGGTACTCTATCTATAAACAGTCTGTGTAACTGGTGCTGTCTCAATGAAGTCTGTGTGACGGGTCCTGTCGCCATAAACAGTCTGTGTAACTGGTCCTGTCACTAGAAACAGTCTGTGTGACTGGTCCTGTCACTATAAACAGTCTGTGTGATGGGTCCTGTCTCTATAAACAGTCTGTGCAAATGGTCCTTTCCATATAAACAGCCTGTGTAACAGGGCCTGTTTCTATAAACAGTCTGTGTGATCGTTCTTTTCTCTATAAACAGTCTGTGTGACGGGTCCTGTCTCCATAAACAGTCTGTGTAACTGGTCCTGTCACTATAAACAGTCTGTGTGACTGGTCCTGTCGCTATAAACAGTCTGTGTAACTGGTCCTGTCTCTATAAACCGCCTGTGTAACTGGTCCTGTCTCTATAAACAGTCTGTGTGACTGGTCCTGTCTCTATCAACAGTCTGTGTAACTGGCCTTGTCTCTATAAACAGTTTGTGTGATGGGTTCTGTCTCCATAAACAGTCTGTGTAACGGGTCCTGTCTCTATAAGCAGTCTGTGTGACGGGTCCTGTCTGTATAAACGGCCTGTGTAACTGGTCCTGTCACTATAAACAGTCTGTGTGACTGGTCCTGTCTGTATAAAAAGTTTGTGTTACTGCGCCTGTCACTATAAACCGTCTGTGTAAATGGTCCTGTCTCTATAAACAGTCTGTGTAACTGGTCCTATCTCTATAAACAGTCTGTGTGACTGGTCCTGTCTCTATAAACAGTCTGTGTAACTGGTCCTATCTCTATCAACAGCCTGTGTAACTGGTCCTGTCTCTACAAACAGTCTGTGTGACAGGTCCTGTCTCAATGAACATTCTGTGTGACGGGTCCTGTCTCTAGAAACAGTCTATGTGACGGGTCAGGTGTCTATAAACAGTCTGTGTGATGGGTTATGTCTCTATAAACAGTTTGTGTGACGGGTCCTGTCTCTATAAACAGTCTGTGTAACGGGTCCTGTCTCTATAAACAGTCTATGTAACTGGTCATGTCTCTAAAATCAGTCTGTGTGACGGGTCCTGTGTCTATAAACAGTCTGTGTGAATGGTCCTGTCTCTATTAACAGTCTGTGTAACGGGTCCTGTCTCAAGAACAGCCTGTATAACTGGTCCTGTCTCTATAAATAGTCTGTGTGATGGGTCCTGTCTCTATAAACAGTCTGTATGACGGGCCCTGTCTCTATAAACAGCCTGTGTAACTGGTCCTGTCTCTATAAACAGTCTGTGTGACGGGTCCTGTCTCTATAAACAGTCTGTGTAACTGGTCCTGTCTCTATAAACAGTCTGTGTGACGGGTCCTGTCTCCATAAACTATCTGTGTAACTGGTCCTGTCTCTTTTACCAGTCTGTGTAACTGGTCCTGTCTCTATAAACAGTCTGTGTGACGGGTCAGGTCTCTATAAACAGTCTGTGTGACGGGTCCTGTCTCTATGAACTGTCTGTGTAACTGGTCTTGTCTCAATAAACAGTCTGTGTAACTGGTCCTGTCACTATAAACAGTCTGTGTGACTGGTCCTGTCTGTATAAAAAGTTTGTGTAACTGCGCCTGTCACTATAAACCGTCTGTGCAAATGGTCCTGTCTCTATAAACAGTCTGTGTAACTGGTCCTATCTCTATAAACAGTCTGTGTGACGGGTACTGTCTCTATAAACAGTCTTTGTAACTGGACCTCTCTCTATAAACAACCTGTGTCGCTGTTCCTCTCTCGACAATAGTCTGTGTGACGGATCCTGTCTCGATGAATGGTCTGTGTGACGGGTCCTGCCTCTATAAACAGACTGTGTGACTGGTCCTGTCTCGTTGAACAGTCTGTGTGACAGGTCCTGTCTCTAGAAACAGTCTGTGTGACTGGTCCTGTCTCAAGAACAGCTTGTGTAACTGGTCCTGTCTCTATAAATAGTCTGTGTGATGGGTCCTGTCTCTATAAACAGTCTGTGTGACGGTTCAGGTCTCTAGAAACAGTCTGTGTGATGGGTCCTGTCTCTATGAACAGCCTGTATAACTGTTCCTGTCTCTATAAACAGTCTGTTTGACGGGCCCTGTCTCCATAAACAGCCTGTGCAACTGGTCCTGTCTGTATAAACAGTCTGTGTGACGGGTCCTGTCTCTATAAACAGCCTGTGTAACTGTTCCTGTCTCTATCAACAGTCTGTGTGACGGGTCCTGTCTCTTTTAACCCTCTGTGTAACTGGTCCTGTCTTTATAAACAGTCTGTGTGATCGTTCTTGTCTCTGTAAACAACCTGTGTGACGGGTCCTTTCTGTATAAACAGACTGTTTGACGTGTCCTGTCTCTATAAACAGTCTGTATAACTGGTCCTGTATCTACAAACAGTCTGTGTGACTGGTCCTGTCTCTGTAAACAGTCTGTGTGACCGGTCCTGTCTCTATAAACAGAATGTGTAACTGCTCCCGTCTCTAGAAACAGTCTGTGTGACGGGTCCTGTCTCCATAAACAGTCTGTGTAACTGGTCCTGTCACTATAAACAGTCTGTGTGACTGGTCCTGTCTCTATAAACAGTCTGTGTAACTGGTCCTGTCTCTATAAACCGCCTGTGTAACTGGTCCTGTCTCTATAAACAGTCTGTGTGACTGGTCCTGTCTCTATCAACAGTCTGTGTAACTGGCCCTGTCTCTATAAACAGTCTATGTGATGGGTTCTGTCTCCATAAACAGTCTGTGTGACGGATACTGTCTCTATAATCAGTCTGTGTAACTGGTCCTGTCTCTATAAACAGCATGTGTGATGGGTTCTGTCTCTATAAACAGCCTGTGTAACTGTTCCTGTCTCTATAAACAGTCGGTATGACTGGTACTCTATCTATAAACAGTCTGTGTAACTGGTGCTGTCTCAATGAAGTCTGTGTGACGGGTCCTGTCGCCATAAACAGTCTGTGTAACTGGTCCTGTCACTAGAAACAGTCTGTGTGACTGGTCCTGTCACTATAAACAGTCTGTGTGATGGGTCCTGTCTCTATAAACAGTCTGTGCAAATGGTCCTTTCCATATAAACAGCCTGTGTAACAGGGCCTGTTTCTATAAACAGTCTGTGTGATCGTTCTTTTCTCTATAAACAGTCTGTGTGACGGGTCCTGTCTCCATAAACAGTCTGTGTAACTGGTCCTGTCACTATAAACAGTCTGTGTGACTGGTCCTGTCGCTATAAACAGTCTGTGTAACTGGTCCTGTCTCTATAAACCGCCTGTGTAACTGGTCCTGTCTCTATAAACAGTCTGTGTGACTGGTCCTGTCTCTATCAACAGTCTGTGTAACTGGCCTTGTCTCTATAAACAGTTTGTGTGATGGGTTCTGTCTCCATAAACAGTCTGTGTGACGGGTCCTGTCTCTATAATCAGTCTGTGTAACTGGTCCTGTCTCTATAAACCGTATGTGTGATGGGTCCTGTCTCTATAAACAGCCTGTGTAACTGTTCCTGTCTCTATAAACAGTCTGTATGACTGGTACTCTATCTATAAACAGTCTGTGTAACTGGTGCTGTCTCAATGAAGTCTGTGTGACGTGTCCTGTCGCCATAAACAGTCTGTGTAACTTGTCCTGTCACTATAAACAGTCTGTGTGATGGGTCCTTCTCGATAAACAGTCTGTGCAAATGGTCCTGTCTATATAAACAGTCTGTGTAACTGGTCCTGTCACTATAAACAGTCTGTGTGATCGTTCTTGTCTCTGTAAACAGCCTGTGTCATGGATCCTGTCTCTATAAACAGTCTGTGTAACTGTACCTGTCTCTATAAACAGTCTGTGTGATCGTTCTTGTGTCTATAAACAACCTGTGTGACGGGTCCTGTCTCTATAAACAGTCTGTGAAACTGGTCCTCTCTCAATAAACAGCCTGTGTAACTGGTCCTGTCTCTATAACCAGTCTGTGTAACTGGTCCTGTCTCTATAAACTGCCTGTGTAACTGTTCCTGTCTCTATAAACAGTCGGTGTAACTGGTCCTGACTCTATAAACAGTCTGTGTAACTGTACCTGTCTCTATAAACATTCTGTGTGATCGTTCCTGTGTCTATAAACAGCCTGTGTAACTGGTCCTGTCTCTATAAACAGCCTGTGTAACTGGTCCTTTCTCTATCAACAGCCTGTGTAACTGTTCCTGTCTCTATAAACAGCCTGTGTAACTGGTCCTGTTTATATAATCAGTCTGTGTGATCGTTCTTGCCTCGGTAAACAGCCTGTGTGACGGGTCCTGTCCCAATAAACAGTCTGTGTGACGGGTCCTGTCTCTATAAACAGTTTGTGCGACTGGTCCTGTCTCTATAAACAGTCTGTTTAACTGGTCCTGTCTCTATAAACTGTCTGTGTGACGGGTCCTGTCTCTATAAACAGTCTGTGTGACGGGTCCTGTCTCTATAAACAGTCTGTGTAACCGGTCCTGTCTCTATAAACAGTCTATGTTAAGGGTCCTGTCTCTATAAAAAGTCTTTGTAACTGGTCCTGTCTCTGAAAACAGTCTGTGTAATTGGTCCTGTCTCTATAAACAGCCTGTGTAATTGGTCCTGTCTCTATAAACAGTCTGTGTGACGTGTCCTGTCTCTATAAACAACCTGTGTGATGGGTTCTGTCTCCATAAACAGTCTGTGTGATGGGTCCTGTCTCTATAAACAGTCTGTGTAACTGGTCCTGTCTCTATAAACAGTCTGTATGACGGGTCCTGTCTCTATAAGCAGTCTGTGTGATGGGTCCTGTCTCTATAAACTGTCTGTGTGACGGGTCCTGTCTCTATAAACAGCCTGTGTGATGGGTTCTGTCTCCATAAACAGTCTGTGTGACGGGTCCCGTCTCTATAATCAGTCTGTGTAACTGGTCCTGTCTCTATAAACAGTATGTGTGATGGGTCCTGTCTCTATAAACAGCCTGTGTAACCGTTCCTGTCTCTATAAACAGTCTGTATGACGGGCCCTGTCTCTATAAACAGCCTGTTTAACTGGTCCTGTCTCTATAAACAGTCTGTGTGACGGGTCCTGTCTCTATAAACAGTCCGTGTGACTGGACCTGTCTCCATAAACAGTCTGTGTAACTGGTCCTGTCTCTTTTACCAGTCTGTGTAACTGGTCCTGTCTCTATAAACAGTCTGGGTGACGGATCAAGTCTCTATAAACAGTCTTTTTGATGGGTCCTATCTCCATAAACAGTCTGTGTGATGGGTCCTGTCTCTATATACAGTTTGTGTAACTGGTCCTGTCTATATAAACAGTCTGTATGACGGGTCCTGTCTCTATAAACAGTCTGTATGATGGGTCCTGTCTCTATAAACTGTCTATGTGACGGGTCAGGTCTCGAGAAACAGTCTGTGTGACGGGTCCTGTCTCTATAATCAGTCTGTGTAACTGGTCCTGTCTCGATAAACAGTATGCGTGATGGGTCCTATCTCTATAAACAGCCTGTGTAACTGGTCCTGTCTCGATAAACAGTCTGTGAGACGGGTCCTGTCTCTATAAACAGTCCGTGTAACTGGACCTGTCTCTATAAACAGTCTGTGTGACGGTTTCTGTCTCCATAAACTTTCTGTGTAACTGGTCCTGTCTCTTTTACCAGACTGTGTAACTGGTCCTGTCTCTATAAACAATCTGTGTGACGGATCAGGTCTCTATAAACAGTCGGTGTGACGGGTCCTGTCTCTATCAACAGTCTGTGTCACTGGTCCTGTCTCAATAAACAGTCTGTGTGACGGGTCCTGTCTCTAGAAACAGTCTGTGTGACTGGTCCTGTCTCTATAAACAGCCTGTGTAACTGTTCCTGTCTCTATAAACAGTCTGTGTGACATGCCCTGACTCCATAAACAGCCTGTGTAACTGGTACTGTCTCAATAAACAGTCTGTGTAACGGGTCCTGTATCTATAAACAGTCTATGTTAAGGGTCCTGTCTCTATAAAAAGTCTTTGTAACTGGTCCTGTCTCTGTAAACAGTCTGTGTAATTGGTCCTGTCTCTATAAACAGCCTGTGTAATTGGTCCTGTCTCTATAAACAGTCTGTGTGACGTGTCCTGTCTCTATAAACAACCTGTGTGATGGGTTCTGTCTCCATAAACAGTCTGTGTGATGGGTCCTGTCTCTATAAACAGTCTGTGTAACTGGTCCTGTCTCTATAAACAGTCTGTATGACGGGTCCTGTCTCTATAAGCAGTCTGTGTGATGGGTCCTGTCTCTATAAACTGTCTGTGTGACGGGTCCTGTCTCTATAAACAGCCTGTGTGATGGGTTCTGTCTCCATAAACAGTCTGTATGACGGGTCCCGTCTCTATAATCAGTCTGTGTAACTGGTCCTGTCTCTATAAACAGTATGTGTGATGGGTCCTGTCTCTATAAACAGCCTGTGTAACCGTTCCTGTCTCTATAAACAGTCTGTATGACGGGCCCTGTCTCTATAAACAGCCTGTTTAACTGGTCCTGTCTCTATAAACAGTCTGTGTGACGGGTCCTGTCTCTATAAACAGTCCGTGTGACTGGACCTGTCTCCATAAACAGTCTGTGTAACTGGTCCTGTCTCTTTTACCAGTCTGTGTAACTGGTCCTGTCTCTATAAACAGTCTGTGTGACGGATCAAGTCTCTATAAACAGTCTTTTTGATGGGTCCTATCTCCATAAACAGTCTGTGTGATGGGTCCTGTCTCTATAAACAGTTTGTGTAACTGGTCCTGTCTATATAAACAGTCTGTATGACGGGTCCTGTCTCTATAAACAGTCTGTATGATGGGTTCTGTCTCTATAAACTGTCTATGTGACGGGTCAGGTCTCGAGAAACAGTCTGTGTGACGGGTCCTGTCTCTATAATCAGTCTGTGTAACTGGTCCTGTCTCGATAAACAGTATGCGTGATGGGTCCTATCTCTATAAACAGCCTGTGTAACTGGTCCTGTCTCGATAAACAGTCTGTGAGACGGGTCCTGTCTCTATAAACAGTCCGTGTAACTGGACCTGTCTCTATAAACAGTCTGTGTGACGGTTTCTGTCTCCATAAACTTTCTGTGTAACTGGTCCTGTCTCTTTTACCAGACTGTGTAACTGGTCCTGTCTCTATAAACAATCTGTGTGACGGATCAGGTCTCTATAAACAGTCGGTGTGACGGGTCCTGTCTCTATCAACAGTCTGTGTCACTGGTCCTGTCTCAATAAACAGTCTGTGTGACGGGTCCTGTCTCTAGAAACAGTCTGTGTGACTGGTCCTGTCTCTATAAACAGCCTGTGTAACTGTTCCTGTCTCTATAAACAGTATGTGTGACATGCCCTGACTCCATAAACAGCCTGTGTAACTGGTACTGTCTCAATAAACAGTCTGTGTGACGGGTCCTGTCTCCATAAATTGTCTGTGCAACTGTTCCTGTCTCTTTTAACGGTCTGTGTAACTGGTCCTGTCTCTCTAAACAGCCTTTGTAACTGGTCGCGTCTCTATAAACTGTCTGTGTAACTGGTCCCCTCTCTATAAACAGTCTGTGTGACGGTCCTGTCTCTATAACCAGTCTGTGTGACGGGTCCTGTCTTTATAAACAGTCTGTGTGACGGGTCCTGTCTCTATAAACAGTCTGTGTAACGGGTCCTGTATCTATAAACAGACCATGTGAAGGGTCCTGTCTCTATAAAAAGTCTTTGAAACTGGTCCTGTTTCTATAAACAGCCTGTGTAACTGGTCCTGTCTCTATAAACAGCCTGTGTAACTGGTCCTGTCTCTATCAACAGCCTGTGTAACTGTTCCTGTCTCTATAAACAGCCTGTGTAACTGGTCCTGTTTCTATAATCAGTCTGTGTGATCGTTCTTGCCTCGGTAAACAGCCTGTGTGACGGGTCCTGTCTCTATAAACAGTTTGTGCGATTGGTCCTGTCTCTATAAACAGTCTGTGTAACTGGTCCTGTCTCTATAAACTGTCTGTGTGACGGGTCCTGTCTCTATAAACAGTCTGTGTGACGGGTCCTGTCTCTATAAACAGTCTGTGTAACGGGTCCTGTATCTATAAACAGTCTATGTTAAGGGTCCTATCTCTATAAAAAGTCTTTCTAACTGGTCCTGTCTCTGTAAACAGTCTGTGTAATTGGTCCTGTCTCTATAAACAGCCTGTGTAATTGGTCCTGTCACTATAAACAGTCTGTGTGACGGGTCCTGTCTCTATAAACAACCTGTGTGATGGGTTCTGTCTCCATAAACAGTCTGTGTGATGGGTCCTGTCTCTATAAACAGTCTGTGTAACTGGTCCTGTCTCTATAAACAGTCTGTATGACGGGTCCTGTCTCTATAAACAGTCTGTGTGATGGGTCCTGTCTCCATAAACAGTCTGTGTGACGGGTGCTGTCTCTATAATCAGTCTGTGTAACTGGTCCTGTCTCTATAAACAGTATGTGTGACGGGTCCTGTCTCTATAAACAGTCCGTGTAACTGGACCTGTCTCCATAAACAGTCTGTGTAACTGGTCCTGTCTCTTTTACCAGTCTGTGTAACTGGTCCTGTCTCTATAAACAGTCTGTGTGACGGATCAAGTCTCTATAAACAGTCTTTTTGATGGGTCCTGTCTCCATAAACAGTCTGTGTGATGGGTCCTGTCTCTATAAACAGTTTGTGTAACTGGTCCTGTCTATATAAACAGTCTGTATGACGGGTCCTGTCTCTATAAACAGTCTGTATGATGGGTCCTGTCTCTATAAACTGTCTATGTGACGGGTCAGGTCTCTATAAACAGTCTGTGTGACGGGTCCTGTCTCTATAATCAGTCTGTGTAACTGGTCCTGTCTCGATAAACAGTATGCGTGATGGGTCCTATCTCTATAAACAGCCTGTGTAACTGGTCCTGTCTCGATAAACAGTCTGTGTGACGGGTCCTGTCTCTATAAACAGTCCGTGTAACTGGACCTGTCTCTATAAACAGTCTGTGTTACGGTTTCTGTCTCCATAAACTTTCTGTGTAACTGGTCCTGTCTCTTTTACCAGACTGTGTAACTGGTCCTGTCTCTATAAACAATCTGTGTGACGGATCAGGTCTCTATAAACAGTCGGTGTGACGGGTCCTGTCTCTATCAACAGTCTGTGTCACTGGTCCTGTCTCAATAAGCAGTCTGTGTGACGGGTCCTGTCTCTAGAAACAGTCTGTGTGACTGGTCCTCTCTCAAGAACAGCCTGTGTAACTGGCACTGTCTCTATAAATAGTCTGTGTGATGGGTCCTGTCTCTATAAACAGTCTGTGTGACGGGTCACGTCTCTAGAAACAGTCTGTGTGACTGGTCCTGTCTCTATAAACAGCCTGTGTAACTGTTCCTGTCTCTATAAACAGTCTGTGTGACGTGCCCTGACTCCATAAACAGCCTGTGTAACTGGTCATGTCTCTAAAATCAGTCTGTGTGACGCGTCCTGTGTCTATAAACAGTCTGTGTGAATGGTCCTGTCTCTATTAACAGTCTGTGTAACGGGTCCTGTCTCAAGAACAGCCTGTATAACTGGTCCTGTCTCTATAAATAGTCTGTGTGATGGGTCCTGTCTCTATAAACAGTCTGTATGACGGGTCCTGTCTCTATAAACAGCCTGTGTAACTGGTCCTGTCTCTATAAACAGTCTGTGTGACGTGTCCTGTCTCTATAAACAAACTGTGTGATTGGTTCTGTCTCCATAAACAGTCTGTGTGACGGGTCCTGTCTCTATAATCAGTCTGTGTAACTGGTCCTGTCTCTATAAACAGTATGTGTGATGGGTCCTGTCTCTATAAACAGCCTGTGTAACGGGTCCTGTATCTATAAACAGTCTATGTTAAGGGTCCTGTTTCTATAAAAAGTCTTTGTAACTGGTCCTGTCTCTGTAAACAGTCTGTGTAATTGGTCCTGTCTCTATAAACAGCCTGTGTAATTGATCCTGTCTCTATAAACAGTCTGTGTGACGGGTCCTGTCTCTATAAACAACCTGTGTGATGGGTTCTGTCTCCATAAACAGTCTGTGTGATGGGTCCTGTCTCTATAAACAGTCTGTGTAACTGGTCCTGTCTCTATAAACAGTCTGTATGACGGGTACTGTCTCTATAAACAGTCTGTGTGATGGGTCCTGTCTCTATAAACTGTCTGTGTAGCTGGTCATTTCTCTATAAACAGCCTGTGTGGCGGATTATGTCTCTATAAACAGTTTTTGTGACGGGTCCTGTGTCTATAAACAGTCTGTGTGACGGTTCCTGTCTCTATAAACAGTCTATGTAACCGGTCCTGACTCTATAAACAGTCTGTGTGACGGGTCCTGTCTCTATAAACAGCCTGTGAAACTGGTCCTTTCTCTATCAACAGCCTGTGTGACGGATTCTGTCTCTATAAACAGTCTGTGTGACGGGTCCTGTGTCAATAAACAGTCTTTGTGACGGTCCCTGTCTCTATAAACAGTCTGTGTAACGGGTCCTGTCTCTATAAACAGTCTGTGTGACGGGTCCTGTCTCTATAACCAGTCTGTGTTACTTGTGCTGTCTCTATAAAAAGTCTTTGTGATGGGTACTGTCTCTATAAACAGTCTGCGTGACGGGTCAGGTCTCTATAAACAGTCTGTGTGACAGGTCCTGTCTCCATAATCACTCTGTGTAACTGGTCCTGTCTCTATAAACAGCCTGTGTAACTGGTCCTTTCTCTATCAACAGCCTGTGTGACGGATTCTGTCTCTATAGACAGTCTGTGTGACGGGTCCTGTGTCTATAAACAGTCTTTGTGACGGTTCCTGTCTGTATAAACAGTCTGTGTAACGGGTCCTGTCTCTATAAACAGTCTGTGTGACGGGTCCTGTCTATATAAACGGCCTGTGTAACTGTTCCTGTCTCTATAAACAGTCTGTGTGACTAGTCCTGTCTCTAAAAACATTCTGTGTGACGGGACCTGTCTCTATAAACAGACTTTGTAACTGGTCCTGTCTCTAATAACAACCTGTGTAGCTGTTCCTCTCTCGAAAACAGTCTGTGTGACAGGTCCTGTCTCAATGAACATGCTGTGTGTCGGGACCTGTCTCCAGAAACAGTGTATGTGACAGATCAGGTGTCTATAAACAGTCTGTGCGATGGGTTATGTCTCCATAAACAGTTTGTGTGACGGGTCCTGTCTCTATAAACAGTCTGTGTGACGGGTCCTGTCTCTATAAACAGTCTGTGTAACGGGTCCTGTCACTATAAACAGTCTGTGTGACTGGTCCTGTCTCTATAAACTGTCTGTGTAACTGGTCCTGTCTCTATAAACCGCCTGTGTAACTGGTCCTGTCTCTACAAACAGTCTGTGTGACTGGTCCTGTCTCTATCAACAGTCTGTGTAACTGGTCCTGTCTCTATAAACATTCTGTGTGACGTGTCCTGTCTATATAAACAGACTTTGTAACTGGACCTGTCTCTATAAACAACCTGTGTAGCTGTTCCTCTCTCGAAAACAGTCTGTGTGACAGGTCCTGTCTCAATGAACATTCTGTGTGACGGGTCCTGTCTCTAGAAACAGTCTATGTGAGGGGTCAGGTGTCTATAAACAGTCTGTGTGACGGTTCCTGTGTCTATAAACAGTCTTTGTGACGGTTCCTGTCTCTAAAAAAAGTCTGTGTAACGGGTCCTGTCTCTATAAGCAGTCTGTGTGACGGGTCCTGTCTGTATAAACGGCCTGTGTAACTGGTCCTGTCACTATAAACAGTCTGTGTGACTGGTCCTGTCTGTATAAAAAGTTTGTGTAACTGCGCCTGTCACTATAAACCGTCTGTGTAAATGGTCCTGTCTCTATAAACAGTCTGTGTAACTGGTCCTATCTCTATAAACAGTCTGTGTGACTGGTCCTGTCTCTATAAACAGTCTGTGTAACTGGTCCTATCTCTATCAACAGCCTGTGTAACTGGTCCTGTCTCTACAAACAGTCTGTGTGACAGGTCCTGTCTCAATGAACATTCTGTGTGACGGGTCCTGTCTCTAGAAACAGTCTATGTGACGGGTCAGGTGTCTATAAACAGTCTGTGTGATGGGTTATGTCTCTATAAACAGTTTGTGTGACGGGTCCTTTCTCTATAAACAATCTGTGTAACGGGTCCTGTCTCTATAAACAGTCTATGTAACTGGTCATGTCTCTAAAATCAGTCTGTGTGACGGGTCCTGTGTCTATAAACAGTCTGTGTGAATGGTCCTGTCTCTATTAACAGTCTGTGTAACGGGTCCTGTCTCAAGAACAGCCTGTATAACTGGTCCTGTCTCTATAAATAGTCTGTGTGATGGGTCCTGTCTCTATAAACAGTCTGTATGACGGGCCCTGTCTCTATAAACAGCCTGTGTAACTGGTCCTGTCTCTATAAACAGTCTGTGTGACGGGTCCTGTCTCCATAAACTGTCTGTGTAACTGGTCCTGTCTCTTTTACCAGTCTGTGTAACTGGTCCTGTCTCTATAAACAGTCTGTGTGACGGGTCAGGTCTCTATAAACAGTCTGTGTGACGGGTCCTGTCTCTATGAACAGTCTGTGTAACTGGTCTTGTCTCAATAAACAGTCTGTGTAACTGGTCCTGTCACTATAAACAGTCTGTGTGACTGGTCCTGTCTGTATAAAAAGTTTGTGTAACTGCGCCTGTCACTATAAACCGTCTGTGCAAATGGTCCTGTCTCTATAAACAGTCTGTGTAACTGGTCCTATCTCTATAAACAGTCTGTGTGACGGGTACTGTCTCTATAAACAGTCTTTGTAACTGGACCTCTCTCTATAAACAACCTGTGTCGCTGTTCCTCTCTCGACAATAGTCTGTGTGACGGATCCTGTCTCGATGAATGGTCTGTGTGACGGGTCCTGCCTCTATAAACAGACTGTGTGACTGGTCCTGTCTCGATGAACAGTCTGTGTGACAGGTCCTGTCTCTAGAAACAGTCTGTGTGACTGGTCCTGTCTCAAGAACAGCTTGTGTAACTGGTCCTGTCTCTATAAATAGTCTGTGTGATGGGTCCTGTCTCTATAAACAGTCTGTGTGACGGTTCAGGTCTCTAGAAACAGTCTGTGTGATGGGTCCTGTCTCTATGAACAGCCTGTATAACTGTTCCTGTCTCTATAAACAGTCTGTTTGACGGGCCCTGTCTCCATAAACAGCCTGTGCAACTGGTCCTGTCTCTATAAACAGTCTGTGTGACGGGTCCTGTCTCTATAAACAGCCTGTGTAACTGTTCCTGTCTCTATCAACAGTCTGTGTGACGGGTCCTGTCTCTTTTAACCCTCTGTGTAACTGGTCCTGTCTTTATAAACAGTCTGTGTGATCGTTCTTGTCTCTGTAAACAACCTGTGTGACGGGTCCTTTCTGTATAAACAGACTGTTTGACGTGTCCTGTCTCTATAAACAGTCTGTATAACTGGTCCTGTGTCTACAAACAGTCTGTGTGACTGGTCCTGTCTCTGTAAACAGTCTGTGTGACGGGTCCTGTCTCTATAAACAGCATGTGTAACTGCTCCCGTCTCTAGAAACAGTCTGTGTGACGGGTCCTGTCTCCATAAACAGTCTGTGTAACTGGTCCTGTCACTATAAACAGTCTGTGTGACTGGTCCTGTCTCTATAAACAGTCTGTGTAACTGGTCCTGTCTCTATAAACCGCCTGTGTAACTGGTCCTGTCTCTAGAAACAGTCTGTGTGACTGGTCCTGTCTCTATCAACAGTCTGTGTAACTGGCCCTGTCTCTATAAACAGTCTATGTGATGGGTTCTGTCTCCATAAACAGTCTGTGTGACGGATACTGTCTCTATAATCAGTCTGTGTAACTGGTCCTGTCTCTATAAACAGCATGTGTGATGGGTTCTGTCTCTATAAACAGCCTGTGTAACTGTTCCTGTCTCTATAAACAGTCGGTATGACTGGTACTCTATCTATAAACAGTCTGTGTAACTGGTGCTGTCTCAATGAAGTCTGTGTGACGGGTCCTGTCGCCATAAACAGTCTGTGTAACTGGTCCTGTCACTAGAAACAGTCTGTGTGACTGGTCCTGTCACTATAAACAGTCTGTGTGATGGGTCCTGTCTCTATAAACAGTCTGTGCAAATGGTCCTTTCCATATAAACAGCCTGTGTAACAGGGCCTGTTTCTATAAACAGTCTGTGTGATCGTTCTTTTCTCTATAAACAGTCTGTGTGACGGGTCCTGTCTCCATAAACAGTCTGTGTAACTGGTCCTGTCACTATAAACAGTCTGTGTGACTGGTCCTGTCGCTATAAACAGTCTGTGTAACTGGTCCTGTCTCTATAAACCGCCTGTGTAACTGGTCCTGTCTCTATAAACAGTCTGTGTGACTGGTCCTGTCTCTATCAACAGTCTGTGTAACTGGCCTTGTCTCTATAAACAGTTTGTGTGATGGGTTCTGTCTCCATAAACAGTCTGTGTGACGGGTCCTGTCTCTATAATCAGTCTGTGTAACTGGTCCTGTCTCTATAAACCGTATGTGCGATGGGTCCTGTCTTAATAAACAGCCTGTGTAACTGTTCCTGTCTCTATAAACAGTCTGTATGACTGGTACTCTATCTATAAACAGTCTGTGTAACTGGTGCTGTCTCAATGAAGTCTGTGTGACGTGTCCTGTCGCCATAAACAGTCTGTGTAACTTGTCCTGTCACTATAAACAGTCTGTGTGATGGGTCCTTCTCGATAAACAGTCTGTGCAAATGGTCCTGTCTATATAAACAGTCTGTGTAACTGGTCCTGTCACTATAAACAGTCTGTGTGATCGTTCTTGTCTCTGTAAACAGCCTGTGTCATGGATCCTGTCTCTATAAACAGTCTGTGTAACTGTACCTGTCTCTATAAACAGTCTGTGTGATCGTTCTTGTGTCTATAAACAACCTGTGTGACGGGTCCTGTCTCTATAAACAGTCTGTGAAACTGGTCCTCTCTCAATAAACAGCCTGTGTAACTGGTCCTGTCTCTATAACCAGACTGTGTAACTGGTCCTGTCTCTATAAACTGCCTGTGTAACTGTTCCTGTCTCTATAAACAGTCTGTGTAACTGGTCCTGACTCTATAAACAGTCTGTGTAACTGTACCTGTCTCTATAAACATTCTGTGTGATCGTTCCTATTTCTATAATCAGTCTGTGTGATCGTTCTTGCCTCGGTAAACAGCCTGTGTGACGGGTCCTGTCCCAATAAACAGTCTGTGTGACGGGTCCTGTCTCTATAAACAGTTTGTGCGACTGGTCCTGTCTCTATAAACAGTCTGTTTAACTGGTCCTGTCTCTATAAACTGTCTGTGTGACGGGTCCTGTCTCTATAAACAGTCTGTGTGACGGGTCCTGTCTCTATAAGCAGTCTGTGTAACGGGTCCTGTATCTATAAACAGTCTATGTTAAGGGTCCTTTCTCTATAAAAAGTCTTTGTAACTGGTCCTGTCTCTGTAAACAGTCTGTGTAATTGGTCCTGTCTCTATAAACAGCCTGTGTAATTGGTCCTGTCTCTATAAACAGTCTGTGTGACGTGTCCTGTCTCTATAAACAACCTGTGTGATGGGTTCTGTCTCCATAAACAGTCTGTGTGATGGGTCCTGTCTCTATAAACAGTCTGTGTAACTGGTCCTGTCTCTATAAACAGTCTGTATGACGGGTCCTGTCTCTATAAGCAGTCTGTGTGATGGGTCCTGTCTCTATAAACTGTCTGTGTAACGGGTCCTGTCTCTATAAACAGCCTGTGTGATGGGTTCTGTCTCCATAAACAGTCTGTGTGACGGGTCCCGTCTCTATAATCAGTCTGTGTAACTGGTCCTGTCTCTATAAACAGTATGTGTGATGGGTCCTGTCTCTATAAACAGCCTGTGTAACCGTTCCTGTCTCTATAAACAGTCTGTATGACGGGCCCTGTCTCTATAAACAGCCTGTTTAACTGGTCCTGTCTCTATAAACAGTCTGTGTGACGGGTCCTGTCTCTATAAACAGTCCGTGTGACTGGACCTGTCTCCATAAACAGTCTGTGTAACTGGTCCTGTCTCTTTTACCAGTCTGTGTAACTGGTCCTGTCTCTATAAACAGTCTGTGTGACGGATCAAGTCTCTATAAACAGTCTTTTTGATGGGTCCTATCTCCATAAACAGTCTGTGTGATGGGTCCTGTCTCTATATACAGTTTGTGTAACTGGTCCTGTCTATATAAACAGTCTGTATGACGGGTCCTGTCTCTATAAACAGTCTGTATGATGGGTCCTGTCTCTATAAACTGTCTATGTGACGGGTCAGGTCTCGAGAAACAGTCTGTGTGACGGGTCCTGTCTCTATAATCAGTCTGTGTAACTGGTCCTGTCTCGATAAACAGTATGCGTGATGGGTCCTATCTCTATAAACAGCCTGTGTAACTGGTCCTGTCTCGATAAACAGTCTGTGAGACGGGTCCTGTCTCTATAAACAGTCCGTGTAACTGGACCTGTCTCTATAAACAGTCTGTGTGACGGTTTCTGTCTCCATAAACTTTCTGTGTAACTGGTCCTGTCTCTTTTACCAGACTGTGTAACTGGTCCTGTCTCTATAAACAATCTGTGTGACGGATCTGGTCTCTATAAACAGTCGGTGTGACGGGTCCTGTCTCTATCAACAGTCTGTGTCACTGGTCCTGTCTCAATAAACAGTCTGTGTGACGGGTCCTGTCTCTAGAAACAGTCTGTGTGACTGGTCCTGTCTCTATAAACAGCCTGTGTAACTGTTCCTGTCTCTATAAACAGTCTGTGTGACATGCCCTGACTCCATAAACAGCCTGTGTAACTGGTACTGTCGCAATAAACAGTCTGTGTAACGGGTCCTGTATCTATAAACAGTCTATGTTAAGGGTCCTGTCTCTATAAAAAGTCTTTGTAACTGGTCCTGTCTCTGTAAACAGTCTGTGTAATTGGTCCTGTCTCTATAAACAGCCTGTGTAATTGGTCCTGTCTCTATAAACAGTCTGTGTGACGTGTCCTGTCTCTATAAACAACCTGTGTGATGGGTTCTGTCTCCATAAACAGTCTGTGTGATGGGTCCTGTCTCTATAAACAGTCTGTGTAACTGGTCCTGTCTCTATAAACAGTCTGTATGACGGGTCCTGTCTCTATAAGCAGTCTGTGTGATGGGTCCTGTCTCTATAAACTGTCTGTGTGACGGGTCCTGTCTCTATAAACAGCCTGTGTGATGGGTTCTGTCTCCATAAACAGTCTGTGTGACGGGTCCCGTCTCTATAATCAGTCTGTGTAACTGGTCCTGTCTCTATAAACAGTATGTGTGATGGGTCCTGTCTCTATAAACAGCCTGTGTAACCGTTCCTGTCTCTATAAACAGTCTGTATGACGGGCCCTGTCTCTATAAACAGCCTGTTTAACTGGTCCTGTCTCTATAAACAGTCTGTGTGACGGGTCCTGTCTCTATAAACAGTCCGTGTGACTGGACCTGTCTCCATAAACAGTCTGTGTGACGGATCAAGTCTCTATAAACAGTCTTTTTGATGGGTCCTATCTCCATAAACAGTCTGTGTGATGGGTCCTGTCTCTATAAACAGTTTGTGTAACTGGTCCTGTCTATATAAACAGTCTGTATGACGGGTCCTGTCTCTATAAACAGTCTGTATGATGGGTCCTGTCTCTATAAACTGTCTATGTGACGGGTCAGGTCTCGAGAAACAGTCTGTGTGACGGGTCCTGTCTCTATAATCAGTCTGTGTAACTGGTCCTGTATCGATAAACAGTATGCGTGATGGGTCCTATCTCTATAAACAGCCTGTGTAACTGGTCCTGTCTCGATAAACAGTCTGTGAGACGGGTCCTGTCTCTATAAACAGTCCGTGTAACTGGACCTGTCTCTATAAACAGTCTGTGTGACGGTTTCTGTCTCCATAAACTTTCTGTGTAACTGGTCCTGTCTCTTTTACCAGACTGTGTAACTGGTCCTGTCTCTATAAACAATCTGTGTGACGGATCAGGTCTCTATAAACAGTCGGTGTGACGGGTCCTGTCTCTATCAACAGTCTGTGTCACTGGTCCTGTCTCAATAAACAGTCTGTGTGACGGGTCCTGTCTCTAGAAACAGTCTGTGTGACTGGTCCTGTCTCTATAAACAGCCTGTGTAACTGTTCCTGTCTCTATAAACAGTCTGTGTGACGTGTCCTGTCTCTATAAACAACCTGTGTGATGGGTTCTGTCTCCATAAACAGTCTGTGTGATGGGTCCTGTCTCTATAAACAGTCTGTGTAACTGGTCCTGTCTCTATAAACAGTCTGTATGACGGGTCCTGTCTCTATAAGCAGTCTGTGTGATGGGTCCTGTCTCTATAAACTGTCTGTGTGACGGGTCCTGTCTCTATAAACAGCCTGTGTGATGGGTTCTGTCTCCATAAACAGTCTGTGTGACGGGTCCCGTCTCTATAATCAGTCTGTGTAACTGGTCCTGTCTCTATAAACAGTATGTGTGATGGGTCCTGTCTCTATAAACAGCCTGTGTAACCGTTCCTGTCTCTATAAACAGTCTGTATGACGGGCCCTGTCTCTATAAACAGCCTGTTTAACTGGTCCTGTCTCTATAAACAGTCTGTGTGACGGGTCCTGTCTCTATAAACAGTCCGTGTGACTGGACCTGTCTCCATAAACAGTCTGTGTGACGGATCAAGTCTCTATAAACAGTCTTTTTGATGGGTCCTATCTCCATAAACAGTCTGTGTGATGGGTCCTGTCTCTATAAACAGTTTGTGTAACTGGTCCTGTCTATATAAACAGTCTGTATGACGGGTCCTGTCTCTATAAACAGTCTGTATGATGGGTCCTGTCTCTATAAACTGTCTATGTGACGGGTCAGGTCTCGAGAAACAGTCTGTGTGACGGGTCCTGTCTCTATAATCAGTCTGTGTAACTGGTCCTGTATCGATAAACAGTATGCGTGATGGGTCCTATCTCTATAAACAGCCTGTGTAACTGGTCCTGTCTCGATAAACAGTCTGTGAGACGGGTCCTGTCTCTATAAACAGTCCGTGTAACTGGACCTGTCTCTATAAACAGTCTGTGTGACGGTTTCTGTCTCCATAAACTTTCTGTGTAACTGGTCCTGTCTCTTTTACCAGACTGTGTAACTGGTCCTGTCTCTATAAACAATCTGTGTGACGGATCAGGTCTCTATAAACAGTCGGTGTGACGGGTCCTGTCTCTATCAACAGTCTGTGTCACTGGTCCTGTCTCAATAAACAGTCTGTGTGACGGGTCCTGTCTCTAGAAACAGTCTGTGTGACTGGTCCTGTCTCTATAAACAGCCTGTGTAACTGTTCCTGTCTCTATAAACAGTCTGTGTGACATGCCCTGACTCCATAAACAGCCTGTGTAACTGGTACTGTCTCAATAAACAGTCTGTGTGACGGGTCCTGTCTCCATAAATTGTCTGTGCAACTGTTCCTGTCTCTTTTAACGGTCTGTGTAACTGGTCCTGTCTCTCTAAACAGCCTTTGTAACTGGTCGCGTCTCTATAAACTGTCTGTGTAACTGGTCCCCTCTCTATAAACAGTCTGTGTGACGGTCCTGTCTCTATAACCAGTCTGTGTGACGGGTCCTGTCTTTATAAACAGTCTGTGTGACGGGTCCTGTCTCTATAAACAGTCTGTGTAACGGGTCCTGTATCTATAAACAGACCATGTGAAGGGTCCTGTCTCTATAAAAAGTCTTTGTAACTGGTCCTGTTTCTATAAACAGCCTGTGTAACTGGTCCTGTCTCTATAAACAGCCTGTGTAACTGGTCCTGTCTCTATCAACAGCCTGTGTAACTGTTCCTGTCTCTATAAACAGCCTGTGTAACTGGTCCTGTTTCTATAATCAGTCTGTGTGATCGTTATTGCCTCGGTAAACAGCCTGTGTGACGGGTCCTGTCTCTATAAACAGTTTGTGCGATTGGTCCTGTCTCTATAAACAGTCTGTGTAACTGGTCCTGTCTCTATAAACTGTCTGTGTGACGGGTCCTGTCTCTATAAACAGTCTGTGTGACGGGTCCTGTCTCTATAAACAGTCTGTGTAACGGGTCCTGTATCTATAAACCGTCTATGTTAAGGGTCCTATCTCTATAAAAAGTCTTTGTAACTGGTCCTGTCTCTGTAAACAGTCTGTGTAATTGGTCCTGTCTCTATAAACAGCCTGTGTAATTGGTCCTGTCACTATAAACAGTCTGTGTGACGGGTCCTGTCTCTATAAACAACCTGTGTGATGGGTTCTGTCTCCATAAAAAGTCTGTGTGATGGGTCCTGTCTCTATAAACAGTCTGTATGACGGGCCCTGTCCCTATAAACAGCCTGTGTAACTGGTCCTGTCTCTATAAACAGTCTGTGTGACGGGTCCTGTCTCTATAAACAGTCTGTGTAACTGGTCCTGTCTCTATAAACAGTCTGTGTGACGGGTCCTGTCTCCATAAACTATCTGTGTAACTGGTCCTGTCTCTTTTAGCAGTCTGTGTAACTGGTCCTGTCTCTATAAACAGTCTGTGTGACGGGTCAGGTCTCTATAAACAGTCTGTGTGACGGGTCCTGTCTCTATGAACAGTCTGTGTAACTGGTCTTGTCTCAATAAACAGTCTGTGTAACTGGTCCTGTCACTATAAACAGTCTGTGTGACTGGTCCTGTCTGTATAAAAAGTTTGTGTAACTGCGCCTGTCACTATAAACCGTCTGTGCAAATGGTCCTGTCTCTATAAACAGTCTGTGTAACTGGTCCTATCTCTATAAACAGTCTGTGTGACGGGTACTGTCTCTATAAACAGTCTTTGTAACTGGACCTCTCTCTATAAACAACCTGTGTCGCTGTTCCTCTCTCGACAATAGTCTGTGTGACGGATCCTGTCTCGATGAATGGTCTGTGTGACGGGTCCTGCCTCTATAAACAGACTGTGTGACTGGTCCTGTCTCGATGAACAGTCTGTGTGACAGGTCCTGTCTCTAGAAACAGTCTGTGTGACTGGTCCTGTCTCAAGAACAGCTTGTGTAACTGGTCCTGTCTCTATAAATAGTCTGTGTGATGGGTCCTGTCTCTATAAACAGTCTGTGTGACGGTTCAGGTCTCTAGAAACAGTCTGTGTGATGGGTCCTGTCTCTATGAACAGCCTGTATAACTGTTCCTGTCTCTATAAACAGTCTGTTTGACGGGCCCTGTCTCCATAAACAGCCTGTGCAACTGGTCCTGTCTCTATAAACAGTCTGTGTGACGGGTCCTGTCTCTATAAACAGCCTGTGTAACTGTTCCTGTCTCTATCAACAGTCTGTGTGACGGGTCCTGTCTCTTTTAACCCTCTGTGTAACTGGTCCTGTCTTTATAAACAGTCTGTGTGATCGTTCTTGTCTCTGTAAACAACCTGTGTGACGGGTCCTTTCTGTATAAACAGACTGTTTGACGTGTCCTGTCTCTATAAACAGTCTGTATAACTGGTCCTGTGTCTACAAACAGTCTGTGTGACTGGTCCTGTCTCTGTAAACAGTCTGTGTGACGGGTCCTGTCTCTATAAACAGCATGTGTAACTGCTCCCGTCTCTAGAAACAGTCTGTGTGACGGGTCCTGTCTCCATAAACAGTCTGTGTAACTGGTCCTGTCACTATAAACAGTCTGTGTGACCGGTCCTGTCTCTATAAACAGTCTGTGTAACTGGTCCTGTCTCTATAAACCGCCTGTTTGACGTGTCCTGTCTCTATAAACAGTCTGTATAACTGGTCCTGTGTCTACAAACAGTCTGTGTGACTGGTCCTGTCTCTGTAAACAGTCTGTGTGACGGGTCCTGTCTCTATAAACAGCATGTGTAACTGCTCCCGTCTCTAGAAACAGTCTGTGTGACGGGTCCTGTCTCCATAAACAGTCTGTGTAACTGGTCCTGTCACTATAAACAGTCTGTGTGACCGGTCCTGTCTCTATAAACAGTCTGTGTGATCGTTCTTGTCTCTGTAAACAGCCTGTGTCATGGATCCTGTCTCTATAAACAGTCTGTGTAACTGTACCTGTCTCTATAAACAGTCTGTGTGATCGTTCTTGTGTCTATAAACTACCTGTGTGACGGGTCCTGTCTCTATAAACAGTCTGTGAAACTGGTCCTCTCTCAATAAACAGCCTGTGTAACTGGTCCTGTCTCTATAACCAGACTGTGTAACTGGTCCTGTCTCTATAAACTGCCTGTGTAACTGTTCCTGTCTCTATAAACAGTCTGTGTAACTGGTCCTGACTCTATAAACAGTCTGTGTAACTGTACCTGTCTCTATAAACATTCTGTGTGATCGTTCTTGTGTCTATAAACTACCTGTGTGACGGGTCCTGTCTCTATAAACAGTCTGTGCAAATGGTCCTGTCTATATAAACAGTCTGTGTAACTGGTCCTGTCTCTATAAACAGTCTGTGTGATCGTTCTTGTCTCTGTAAACAGCCTGTGTCATGGATCCTGTCTCTATAAACAGTCTGTGTAACTGTACCTGTCTCTATAAACAGTCTGTGTGATCGTTCTTGTGTCTATAAACTACCTGTGTGACGGGTCCTGTCTCTATAAACAGTCTGTGAAACTGGTCCTCTCTCAATAAACAGCCTGTGTAACTGGTCCTGTCTCTATAACCAGACTGTGTAACTGGTCCTGTCTCTATAAACTGCCTGTGTAACTGTTCCTGTCTCTATAAACAGTCTGTGTAACTGGTCCTGACTCTATAAACAGTCTGTGTAACTGTACCTGTCTCTATAAACATTCTGTGTGATCGTTCCTGTTTCTATAATCAGTCTGTGTGATCGTTCTTGCCTCGGTAAACAGCCTGTGTGACGGGTCCTGTCCCAATAAACAGTCTGTGTGACGGGTCCTGTCTCTATAAACAGTTTGTGCGACTGGTCCTGTCTCTATAAACAGTCTGTTTAACTGGTCCTGTCTCTATAAACTGTCTGTGTGACGGGTCCTGTCTCTATAAACAGTCTGTGTGACGGGTCCTGTCTCTATAAGCAGTCTGTGTAACGGGTCCTGTATCTATAAACAGTCTATGTTAAGGGTCCTGTCTCTATAAAAAGTCTTTGTAACTGGTCCTGTCTCTGTAAACAGTCTGTGTAATTGGTCCTGTCTCTATAAACAGCCTGTGTAATTGGTCCTGTCTCTATAAACAGTCTGTGTGACGTGTCCTGTCTCTATAAACAACCTGTGTGATGGGTTCTGTCTCCATAAACAGTCTGTGTGATGGGTCCTGTCTCTATAAACAGTCTGTGTAACTGGTCCTGTCTCTATAAACAGTCTGTATGACGGGTCCTGTCTCTATAAGCAGTCTGTGTGATGGGTCCTGTCTCTATAAACTGTCTGTGTGACGGGTCCTGTCTCTGTAAACAGCCTGTGTGATGGGTTCTGTCTCCATAAACAGTCTGTGTGACGGGTCCCGTCTCTATAATCAGTCTGTGTAACTGGTCCTGTCTCTATAAACAGTATGTGTGATGGGTCCTGTCTCTATAAACAGTCTGTGTGACGGGTCCTGTCTCTATAAACAGTCTGTATGACGGGCCCTGTCTCTATAAACAGCCTGTTTAACTGGTCCTGTCTCTTTTACCAGTCTGTGTAACTGGTCCTGTCTCTATAAACAGTCTGTGTGACGGATCAAGTCTCTATAAACAGTCTTTTTGATGGGTCCTATCTCCATAAACAGTCTGTGTGATGGGTCCTGTCTCTATATACAGTTTGTGTAACTGGTCCTGTCTATATAAACAGTCTGTATGACGGGTCCTGTCTCTATAAACAGTCTGTATGATGGGTCCTGTCTCTATAAACTGTCTATGTGACGGGTCAGGTCTCGAGAAACAGTCTGTGTGACGGGTCCTGTCTCTATAATCAGTCTGTGTAACTGGTCCTGTCTCGATAAACAGTATGCATGATGGGTCCTATCTCTATAAACAGCCTGTGTAACTGGTCCTGTCTCGATAAACAGTCTGTGAGACGGGTCCTGTCTCTATAAACAGTCCGTGTAACTGGACCTGTCTCTATAAACAGTCTGTGTGACGGTTTCTGTCTCCATAAACTTTCTGTGTAACTGGTCCTGTCTCTTTTACCAGACTGTGTAACTGGTCCTGTCTCTATAAACAATCTGTGTGACGGATCAGGTCTCTATAAACAGTCGGTGTGACGGGTCCTGTCTCTATCAACTGTCTGTGTCACTGGTCCTGTCTCAATAAACAGTCTGTGTGACGGGTCCTGTCTCTAGAAACAGTCTGTGTGACTGGTCCTGTCTCTATAAACAGCCTGTGTAACTGTTCCTGTCTCTATAAACAGTCTGTGTGACATGCCCTGACTCCATAAACAGCCTGTGTAACTGGTACTGTCTCAATAAACAGTCTGTGTAACGGGTCCTGTATCTATAAACAGTCTATGTTAAGGGTCCTGTCTCTATAAAAAGTCTTTGTAACTGGTCCTGTCTCTGTAAACAGTCTGTGTAATTGGTCCTGTCTCTATAAACAGCCTGTGTAATTGGTCCTGTCTCTATAAACAGTCTGTGTGACGTGTCCTGTCTCTATAAACAACCTGTGTGATGGGTTCTGTCTCCATAAACAGTCTGTGTGATGGGTCCTGTCTCTATAAACAGTCTGTGTAACTGGTCCTGTCTCTATAAACAGTCTGTATGACGGGTCCTGTCTCTATAAGCAGTCTGTGTGATGGGTCCTGTCTCTATAAACTGTCTGTGTGACGGGTCCTGTCTCTATAAACAGCCTGTGTGATGGGTTCTGTCTCCATAAACAGTCTGTGTGACGGGTCCCGTCTCTATAATCAGTCTGTGTAACTGGTCCTGTCTCTATAAACAGTATGTGTGATGGGTCCTGTCTCTATAAACAGCCTGTGTAACCGTTCCTGTCTCTATAAACAGTCTGTATGACGGGCCCTGTCTCTATAAACAGCCTGTTTAACTGGTCCTGTCTCTATAAACAGTCTGTGTGACGGGTCCTGTCTCTATAAACAGTCCGTGTGACTGGACCTGTCTCCATAAACAGTCTGTGTAACTGGTTCTGTCTCTTTTACCAGTCTGTGTAACTGGTCCTGTCTCTATAAACAGTCTGTGTGACGGATCAAGTCTCTATAAACAGTCTTTTTGATGGGTCCTATCTCCATAAACAGTCTGTGTGATGGGTCCTGTCTCTATAAACAGTTTGTGTAACTGGTCCTGTCTATATAAACAGTCTGTATGACGGGTCCTGTCTCTATAAACAGTCTGTATGATGGGTCCTGTCTCTATAAACTGTCTATGTGACGGGTCAGGTCTCGAGAAACAGTCTGTGTGACGGGTCCTGTCTCTATAATCAGTCTGTGTAACTGGTCCTGTATCGATAAACAGTATGCGTGATGGGTCCTATCTCTATAAACAGCCTGTGTAACTGCTTCTGTCTCGATAAACAGTCTGTGAGACGGGTCCTGTCTCTATAAACAGTCCGTGTAACTGGACCTGTCTCTATAAACAGTCTGTGTGACGGTTTCTGTCTCCATAAACTTTCTGTGTAACTGGTCCTGTCTCTTTTACCAGACTGTGTAACTGGTCCTGTCTCTATAAACAATCTGTGTGACGGATCAGGTCTCTATAAACAATCGGTGTGACGGGTCCTGTCTCTATCAACAGTCTGTGTCACTGGTCCTGTCTCAATAAACAGTCTGTGTGACGGGTCCTGTCTCTAGAAACAGTCTGTGTGACTGGTCCTGTCTCTATAAACAGCCTGTGTAACTGTTCCTGTCTCTATAAACAGTCTGTGTGACATGCCCTGACTCCATAAACAGCCTGTGTAACTGGTACTGTCTCAATAAACAGTCTGTGTGACGGGTCCTGTCTCCATAAATTGTCTGTGCAACTGTTCCTGTCTCTTTTAACGGTCTGTGTAACTGGTCCTGTCTCTCTATACAGCCTTTGTAACTGGTCGCGTCTCTATAAACTGTCTGTGTAACTGGTCCCCTCTCTATAAACAGTCTGTGTGACGGTCCTGTCTCTATAACCAGTCTGTGTGACGGGTCCTGTCTTTATAAACAGTCTGTGTGACGGGTCCTGTCTCTATAAACAGACCATGTGAAGGGTCCTGTCTCTATAAAAAGTCTTTGTAACTGGTCCTGTTTCTATAAACAGCCTGTGTAACTGGTCCTGTCTCTATAAACAGCCTGTGTAACTGGTCCTGTTTCTATAATCAGTCTGTGTGATCGTTCTTGCCTCGGTAAACAGCCTGTGTGACGGGTCCTGTCTCTATAAACAGTTTGTGCGATTGGTCCTGTCTCTATAAACAGTCTGTGTAACTGGTCCTGTCTCTATAAACTGTCTGTGTGACGGGTCCTGTCTCTATAAACAGTCTGTGTGACGGGTCCTGTCTCTATAAACAGTCTGTGTAACGGGTCCTGTATCTATAAACAGTCTATGTTAAGGGTCCTATCTCTATAAAAAGTCTTTGTAACTGGTCCTGTCTCTGTAAACAGTCTGTGTAATTGGTCCTGTCTCTATAAACAGCCTGTGTAATTGGTCCTGTCACTATAAACAGTCTGTGTGACGGGTCCTGTCTCTATAAACAACCTGTGTGATGGGTTCTGTCTCCATAAACAGTCTGTGTGATGGGTCCTGTCTCTATAAACAGTCTGTGTAACTGGTCCTGTCTCTATAAACAGTCTGTATGACGGGTCCTGTCTCTATAAACAGTCTGTGTGATGGGTCCTGTCTCTATAAACTGTCTGTGTGACGGGTCCTGTCTCTATAAACAGCCTGTGTGATGGGTTCTGTCTCCATAAACAGTCTGTGTGACGGGTGCTGTCTCTATAATCAGTCTGTGTAACTGGTCCTGTCTCTATAAACAGTATGTGTGACGGGTCCTGTCTCTATAAACAGTCCGTGTAACTGGACCTGTCTCCATAAACAGTCTGTGTAACTGGTCCTGTCTCTTTTACCAGTCTGTGTAACTAGTCCTGTCTCTATAAACAGTCTGTGTGACGGATCAAGTCTCTATAAACAGTCTTTTTGATGGGTCCTGTCTCCATAAACAGTCTGTGTGATGGGTCCTGTCTCTATAAACAGTTTGTGTAACTGGTCCTGTCTATATAAACAGTCTGTATGACGGGTCCTGTCTCTATAAACAGTCTGTATGATGGGTCCTGTCTCTATAAACTGTCTATGTGACGGGTCAGGTCTCTATAAACAGTCTGTGTGACGGGTCCTGTCTCTATAATCAGTCTGTGTAACTGGTCCTGTCTCGATAAACAGTATGCGTGATGGGTCCTATCTCTATAAACAGCCTGTGTAACTGGTCCTGTCTCGATTAACAGTCTGTGTGACGGGTCCTGTCTCTATAAACAGTCCGTGTAACTGGACCTGTCTCTATACACAGTCTGTGTTACGGTTTCTGTCTCCATAAACTTTCTGTGTAACTGGTCCTGTCTCTTTTACCAGACTGTGTAACTGGTCCTGTCTCTATAAACAATCTGTGTGACGGATCAGGTCTCTATACACAGTCGGTGTGACGGGTCCTGTCTCTATCAACAGTCTGTGTCACTGGTCCTGTCTCAATAAACAGTCTGTGTGACGGGTCCTGTCTCTAGAAACAGTCTGTGTGACTGGTCCTCTCTCAAGAACAGCCTGTGTAACTGGCACTGTCTCTATAAATAGTCTGTGTGATGGGTCCTGTCTCTATAAACAGTCTGTGTGACGGGTCAGGTCTCTAGAAACAGTCTGTGTGACTGGTCCTGTCTCTATAAACAGCCTGTGTAACTGTTCCTGTCTCTATAAACAGTCTGTGTGACGTGCCCTGACTCCATAAACAGCCTGTGTAACTGGTCATATCGCTAAAATCAGTCTGTGTGACGGGTCCTGTGTCTATAAACAGTCTGTGTGAATGGTCCTGTCTCTATTAACAGTCTGTGTAACGGGTCCTGTCTCAAGAACAGCCTGTATAACTGGTCCTGTCTCTATAAATAGTCTGTGTGATGGGTCCTGTCTCTATAAACAGTCTGTATGACGGGCCCTGTCTCTATAAACAGCCTGTGTAACTGGTCCTGTCTCTATAAACAGTCTGTGTGACATGTCCTGTCTCTATAAACAACCTGTGTAATGGGTTCTGTCTCCATAAACAGTCTGTGTGACTGGTCCTGTCTCTATAATCAGTCTGTGTAACTGGTCCTGTCTCTATAAACAGTATGTGTGATGGGTCCTGTCTCTATAAACAGCCTGTGTAACGGGTCCTGTATCTATAAACAGTCTATGTTAAGGGTCCTGTCTCTATAAAAAGTCTTTGTAACTGGTCCTGTCTCTGTAAACAGTCTGTGTAATTGGTCCTGTCTCTATAAACAGCCTGTGTAATTGGTCCTGTCTCTATAAACAGTCTGTGTGACGGGTCCTGTCTCTATAAACAACCTGTGTGATGGGTTCTGTCTCCATAAACAGTCTGTGTGATGGGTCCTGTCTCTATAAACAGTCTGTGTAACTGGTCCTGTCTCTATAAACAGTCTGTATGACGGGTACTGTCTCTATAAACAGTCTGTGTGATGGGTCCTGTCTCTATAAACTGTCTGTGTGACGGGTCCTGTCTCTATAAACAGCCTGTGTGATGGGTTCTGTCTCCATAAACAGTCTGTGTGACGGGTCCTGTCTCTATAATCAGTCTGTGTAACTGGTCCTGTCTCTATAAACAGTATGTGTGATGGGTCCTGTCTCTATAAACAGCCTGTGTAACCGTTCCTGTCTCTATAAACAGTCTGTATGACGGGCCCTGTCTCTATAAACAGCCTGTTTAACTGGTCCTGTCTCTATAAACAGTCTGTGTGACGGGTCCTGTCTCTATAAACAGTCCGTGTAACTGGACCTGTCTCCATAAACAGTCTGTGTAACTGGTCCTGTCTCTTTTACCAGTCTGTGTAACTGGTCCTGTCTCTATAAACAGTCTGTGTGACGGATCACATCTCTATAAACAGTCTTTTTGATGGGTCCTGTCTCCATAAACAGTCTGTGTGATGGGTCCTGTCTCTATAAACAGTTTGTGTAACTGGTCCTGTCTATATAAACAGTCTGTATGACGGGTCCTGTCTCTATAAACAGTCTGTATGATGGGTCCTGTCTCTATAAACTGTCTATGTGACGGGTCAGGTCTCTATAAACAGTCTGTGTGACGGGTCCTGTCTCTATAATCAGTCTTTGTAACTGGTCCTGTCTCGATAAACAGTATGCGTGATGGGTCCTATCTCTATAAACAGCCTGTGTAACTGGTCCTGTCTCGATAAACAGTCTGTGTGACGGGTCCTGTCTCTATAAACAGTCCGTGTTAACTGGACCTGTCTCTATAAACAGTCTGTGTTACGGTTTCTGTCTCCATAAACTTTCTGTGTAACTGGTCCTGTCTCTTTTACCAGACTGAGTAACTGGTCCTGTCTCTATAAACAATCTGTGTGACGGATCAGGTCTCTATAAACAGTCGGTGTGACGGGTCCTGTCTCTATCAACAGTCTGTGTCACTGGTCCTGTCTCAATAAACAGTCTGTGTGACGGGTCCTGTCTCTAGAAACAGTCTGTGTGACTGGTCCTCTCTCAAGAACAGCCTGTGTAACTGGCACTGTCTCTATAAATAGTCTGTGTGATGGGTCCTGTCTCTATAAACAGTCTGTGTGACGGGTCAGGTCTCTAGAAACAGTCTGTGTGACTGGTCCTGTCTCTATAAACAGCCTGTGTAACTGTTCCTGTCTCTATAAACAGTCTGTGTGACGTGCCCTGACTCCATAAACAGCCTGTGTAACTGGTCATGTCTCTAAAATCAGTCTGTGTGACGGGTCCTGTGTCTATAAACAGTCTGTGTGAATGGTCCTGTCTCTATTAACAGTCTGTGTAACGGGTCCTGTCTCAAGAACAGCCTGTATAACTGGTCCTGTCTCTATAAATAGTCAGTGTGATGGGTCCTGTCTCCATAAACTATCTGTGTAACTGGTCCTGTCTCTTTTACCAGTCTGTGTAACTGGTCCTGTCTCTATAAACAGTCTGTGTGACGGGACAGGTCTCTATAAACAGTCTGTGTGACGGGTCCTGTCTCTATGAACAGTCTGTGTAACTGGTCTTGTCTCAATAAACAGTCTGTGTAACTGGTCCTGTCACTATAAACAGTCTGTGTGACTGGTCCTGTCTGTATAAAAAGTTTGTGTAACTGCGCCTGTCACTATAAACCGTCTGTGTAAATGGTCCTGTCTCTATAAACAGTCTGTGTAACTGGTCCTATCTCTATAAACAGTCTGTGTGACGGGTACTGTCTCTATAAACAGTCTTTGTAACTGGACCTCTCTCTATAAACAACCTGTGTCGCTGTTCCTCTCTCGAAAATAGTCTGTGTGACGGATCATGTCTCGATGAATGGTCTGTGTGACGGGTCCTGCCTCTATAAACAGACTGTGTGACTGGTCCTGTCTCGATGAACAGTCTGTGTGACAGGTTCTGTCTCTAGAAACAGTCTGTGTGACTGGTCCTGTCTCAAGAACAGCTTGTGTAACTGGTCCTGTCTCTATAAATAGTCTGTGTGATGGGTCCTGTCTCTATAAACAGTCTGTGTGACGGTTCAGGTCTCTAGAAACAGTCTGTGTGATGGGTCCTGTCTCTATGAACAGCCTGTATAACTGTTCCTGTCTCTATAAACTGTCTGTTAGACGGGCCCTGTCTCCATAAACAGCCTGTGCAACTGGTCCTGTCTCTATAAACAGTCTGTGTGACGGGTCCTGTCTCTATAAACAGCCTGTGTAACTGTTCCTGTCTCTATCAACAGTCTGTGTGACGGGTCCTGTCTCTTTTAACCCTCTGTGTAACTGGTCCTGTCTCTATAAACAGTCTGTGTGATCGTTCTTGTCTCTGTAAACAACCTGTGTGACGGGTCCTTTCTGTATAAACAGACTGTTTGACGTGTCCTGTCTCTATAAACAGTCTGTATAACTGGTCCTGTGTCTACAAACAGTCTGTGTGACTGGTCCTGTCTCTGTAAACAGTCTGTGTGACGGGTCCTGTCTCTATAAACAGCATGTGTAACTGCTCCCGTCTCTAGAAACAGTCTGTGTGGCGGGTCCTGTCTCCATAAACAGTCTGTGTAACTGGTCCTGTCATTATAAACAGTCTGTGTGACTGGTCCTGTCTCTATAAACAGTCTGTGTAACTGGTCCTGTCTCTATAAACCGCCTGTGTAACTGGTCCTGTCTCTATAAACAGTCTGTGTGACTGGTCCTGTCTCTATCAACAGTCTGTGTAACTGGCCCTGTCTCTATAAACAGTCTATGTGATGGGTTCTGTCTCCATAAACAGTCTGTGTGACGGATACTGTCTCTATAATCAGTCTGTGTAACTGGTCCTGTCTCTATAAACAGCATGTGTGATGGGTTCTGTCTCTATAAACAGCCTGTGTAACTGTTCCTGTCTCTATAAACAGTCGGTATGACTGGTACTCTATCTATAAACAGTCTGTGTAACTGGTGCTGTCTCAATGAAGTCTGTGTGACGGGTCCTGTCGCCATAAACAGTCTGTGTAACTGGTCCTGTCACTAGAAACAGTCTGTGTGACTGGTCCTGTCACTATAAACAGTCTGTGTGATGGGTCCTGTCTCTATAAACAGTCTGTGCAAATGGTCCTTTCTATATAAACAGCCTGTGTAACAAGGCCTGTTTCTATAAACAGTCTGTGTGATCGTTCTTTTCTCTATAAACAGTCTGTGTGACGGGTCCTGTCTCCATAAACAGTCTGTGTAACTGGTCCTGTCACTATAAACAGTCTGTGTGACTGGTCCTGTCGCTATAAACAGTCTGTGTAACTGGTCCTGTCTCTATAAACCGCCTGTGTAACTGGTCCTGTCTCTATAAACAGTCTGTGTGACTGGTCCTGTCTCTATCAACAGTCTGTGTAAATGGCCTTGTCTCTATAAACAGTTTGTGTGATGGGTTCTGTCTCCATAAACAGTCTGTGTGACGGGTCCTGTCTCTATAATCAGTCTGTGTAACTGGTCCTGTCTCTATAAACAGTATGTGTGATGGGTCCTGTCTCTATAAACAGCCTGTGTAACTGTTCCTGTCTCTATAAACAGTCTGTATGACTGGTACTCTATCTATAAACAGTCTGTGTAACTGGTGCTGTCTCAATGAAGTCTGTGTGACGTGTCCTGTCACCATAAACAGTCTGTGTAACTGGTCCTGTCACTATAAACAGTCTGTGTGATGGGTCCTTCTCGATAAACAGTCTGTGCAAATGGTCCTGTCTATATAAACAGTCTGTGTAACTGGTCGTGTCACTATAAACAGTCTGTGTGATCGTTCTTGTCTCTGTAAACAGCCTGTGTCATGGATCCTGACTCTATAAACAGTCTGTGTAACTGTACCTGTCTCTATAAACAGTCTGTGTGATCGTTCTTGTGTCTATAAACAGCCTGTGTGACGGGTCCTGTCTGTATAAACGGCCTGTGTAACTGGTCCTGTCACTATAAACAGTCTGTGTGACTGGTCCTGTCTGTATATAAAGTTTGTGTAACTGCGCCTGTCACTATAAACCGTCTGTGTAAATGGTCCTGTCTCTATAAACAGTCTGTGTAACTGGTCCTATCTCTATAAACAGTCTGTGTGACTGGTCCTGTCTCTATAAACAGTCTGTGTAACTGGTCCTATCTCTATCAACAGCCTGTGTAACTGGTCCTGTCTCTACAAACAGTCTGTGTGACAGGTCCTGTCTCAATGAACATTCTGTGTGACGGGTCCTGTCTCTAGAAACAGTCTATGTGACGGGTCAGGTGTCTATAAACAGTCTGTGTGATGGGTTATGTCTCTATAAACAGTTTGTGTGACGGGTCCTGTCTCTATAAACAGTCTGTGTAACGGGTCCTGTCTCTATATACAGTCTATGTAACTGGTCATGTCTCTAAAATCAGTCTGTGTGACGGGTCCTGTGTCTATAAACAGTCTGTGTGAATGGTCCTGTCTTTATTAACAGTCTGTGTAACGGGTCCTGTCTCAAGAACAGCCTGTATAACTGGTCCTGTCTCTATAAATAGTCTGTGTGATGGGTCCTGTCTCTATAAACAGTCTGTATGACGGGCCCTGTCTCTATAAACAGCCTGTGTAACTGGTCCTGTCTCTATAAACAGTCTGTGTGACGGGTCCTGTCTCTATAAACAGTCTGTGTAACTGGTCCTGTCTCTATAAACAGTCTGTGTGACGGGTCCTGTCTCCATAAACTATCTGTGTAACTGGTCCTGTCTCTTTTACCAGTCTGTGTAACTGGTCCAGTCTCTATAAACAGTCTGTGTGACGGGTCAGGTCTCTATAAACAGTCTGTGTGACGGGTCCTGTCTCTATGAACAGTCTGTGTAACTGGTCTTGTCTCAATAAACAGTCTGTGTAACTGGTCCTGTCACTATAAACAGTCTGTGTGACTGGTCCTGTCTGTATAAAAAGTTTGTGTAACTGCGCCTGTCACTATAAACCGTCTGTGCAAATGGTCCTGTCTCTATAAACAGTCTGTGTAACTGGTCCTATCTCTATAAACAGTCTGTGTGACGGGTACTGTCTCTATAAACAGTCTTTGTAACTGGACCTCTCTCTATAAACAACCTGTGTCGCTGTTCCTCTCTCGACAATAGTCTGTGTGACGGATCCTGTCTCGATGAATGGTCTGTGTGACGGGTCCTGCCTCTATAAACAGACTGTGTGACTGGTCCTGTCTCGATGAACAGTCTGTGTGACAGGTCCTGTCTCTAGAAACAGTCTGTGTGACTGGTCCTGTCTCAAGAACAGCTTGTGTAACTGGTCCTGTCTCTATAAATAGTCTGTGTGATGGGTCCTGTCTCTATAAACAGTCTGTGTGACGGTTCAGGTCTCTAGAAACAGTCTGTGTGATGGGTCCTGTCTCTATGAACAGCCTGTATAACTGTTCCTGTCTCTATAAACAGTCTGTTTGACGGGCCCTGTCTCCATAAACAGCCTGTGCAACTGGTCCTGTCTCTATAAACAGTCTGTGTGACAGGTCCTGTCTCTATAAACAGCCTGTGTAACTGTTCCTGTCTCTATCAACAGTCTGTGTGACGGGTCCTGTCTCTTTTAACCCTCTGTGTAACTGGTCCTGTCTCTATAAACAGTCTGTGTGATCGTTCTTGTCTCTGTAAACAACCTGTGTGACGGGTCCTTTCTGTATAAACAGACTGTTTGACGTGTCCTGTCTCTATAAACAGTCTGTATAACTGGTCCTGTGTCTACAAACAGTCTGTGTGACTGGTCCTGTCTCTGTAAACAGTCTGTGTGACGGGTCCTGTCTCTATAAACAGCATGTGTAACTGCTCCCGTCTCTAGAAACAGTCTGTGTGACGGGTCCTGTCTCCATAAACAGTCTGTGTAACTGGTCCTGTCACTATAAACAGTCTGTGTGACTGGTCCTGTCTCTATAAACAGTCTGTGTGACGGATACTGTCTCTATAATCAGTCTGTGTAACTGGTCCTGTCTCTATAAACAGTCTGTGTGACTGGTCCTGTCTCTATCAACAGTCTGTGTAACTGGTCCTGTCTCTATAAACAGCATGTGTGATGGGTTCTGTCTCTATAAACAGCCTGTGTAACTGTTCCTGTCTCTATAAACAGTCGGTATGACTGGTACTCTATCTATAAACAGTCTGTGTAACTGGTGCTGTCTCAATGAAGTCTGTGTGACGGGTCCTGTCGCCATAAACAGTCTGTGTAACTGGTCCTGTCACTAGAAACAGTCTGTGTGACTGGTCCTGTCACTATAAACAGTCTGTGTGATGGGTCCTGTCTCTATAAACAGTCTGTGCAAATGGTCCTTTCCATATAAACAGCCTGTGTAACAGGGCCTGTTTCTATAAACAGTCTGTGTGATCGTTATTTTCTCTATAAACAGTCTGTGTGACGGGTCCTGTCTCCATAAACAGTCTGTGTAACTGGTCCTGTCGCTATAAACAGTCTGTGTAACTGGTCCTGTCTTTATAAACCGCCTGTGTAACTGGTCCTGTCTCTATAAACAGTCTGTGTGACTGGTCCTGTCTCTATCAACAGTCTGTGTAACTGGCCTTGTCTCTATAAACAGTTTGTGTGATGGGTTCTGTCTCCATAAACAGTCTGTGTGACGGGTCCTGTCTCTATAATCAGTCTGTGTAACTGGTCCTGTCTCTATAAACCGTATGTGTGATGGATCCTGTCTCTATAAACAGCCTGTGTAACTGTTCCTGTCTCTATAAACAGTCTGTATGACTGGTACTCTATCTATAAACAGTCTGTGTAACTGGTGCTGTCTCAATGAAGTCTGTGTGACGTGTCCTGTCGCCATAAACAGTCTGTGTAAGTTGTCCTGTCACTATAAACAGTCTGTGTGATGGGTCCTTCTCGATAAACACTCTGTGCAAATGGTCCTGTCTATATAAACAGTCTGTGTAACTGGTCCTGTCACTATAAACAGTCTGTGTGATCGTTCTTGTCTCTGTAAACAGCCTGTGTCATGGATCCTGTCTCTATAAACAGTCTGTGTAACTGTACCTGTCTCTATAAACAGTCTGTGTGATCGTTCTTGTGTCTATAAACAACCTGTGTGACGGGTCCTGTCTCTATAAACAGTCTGTGAAACTGGCCCTCTCTCAATAAACAGCCTGTGTAACTGGTCCTGTCTCTATAACCAGTCTGTGTAACTGGTCCTGTCTCTATAAACTGCCTGTGTAACTGTTCCTGTCTCTATAAACAGTCTGTGTAACTGGTCCTGTCTCTATAAACAGTCTGTGTAACTGTACCTGTCTCTATAAACATTCTGTGTGATCGTTCCTGTGTCTATAAACAGCCTGTGTAACTGGTCCTGTCTCTATAAACAGCCTGTGTAACTGGTCCTGTCTCTATCAACAGCCTGTGTAACTGTTCCTGTCTCTATAAACAGCCTGTGTAACTGGTCCTGTTTCTATAATCAGTCTGTGTGATCGTTCTTGCCTCGGTAAACAGCCTGTGTGACGGGTCCTGTCCCAATAAACAGTCTGTGTGACGGGTCCTGTCTCTATAAACAGTTTGTGCGACTGGTCCTGTCTCTATAAACAGTCTGTTTAACTGGTCCTGTCTCTATAAACTGTCTGTGTGACGGGTCCTGTCTCTATAAACAGTCTGTGTGACGGGTCCTGTCTCTATAAACAGTCTGTGTAACGGGTCCTGTATCTATAAACAGTCTATGTTAAGGGTCCTGTCTCTATAAAAAGTCTTTGTAACTGGTCCTGTCTCTGTAAACAGTCTGTGTAATTGGTCCTGTCTCTATAAACAGCCTGTGTAATTGGTCCTGTCTCTATAAACAGTCTGTGTGACGTGTCCTGTCTCTATAAACAACCTGTGTGATGGGTTCTGTCTCCATAAACAGTCTGTGTGATGGGTCCTGTCTCTATAAACAGTCTGTGTAACTGGTCCTGTCTCTATAAACAGTCTGTATGACGGGTCCTGTCTCTATAAACAGTCTGTGTGATGGGTCCTGTCTCTATAAACTGTCTGTGTGACGGGTCCTGTCTCTATAAACAGCCTGTGTGATGGGTTCTGTCTCCATAAACAGTCTGTGTGACGGGTCCCGTCTCTATAATCAGTCTGTGTAACTGGTCCTGTCTCTATAAACAGTATGTGTGATGGGTCCTGTCTCTATAAACAGCCTGTGTAACCGTTCCTGTCTCTATAAACAGTCTGTATGACGGGCCCTGTCTCTATAAACAGCCTGTTTAACTGGTCCTGTCTCTATAAACAGTCTGTGTGACGGGTGCTGTCTCTATAAACAGTCCGTGTGACTGGACCTGTCTCTATAAACAGTCTGTGTAACTGGTCCTGTCTCTTTTACCAGTCTGTGTAACTGGTCCTGTCTCTATAAACAGTCTGTGTGACGGATCAAGTCTCTATAAACAGTCTTTTTGATGGGTCCTATCTCCATACACAGCCTGTGTAATTGGTCCTGTCTCTATAAACAGTCTGTGTGACGGGTCCTGTCGCTATAAACAACCTGTGTGATGGGTTCTGTCTCCATAAACTGTCTGTGTGACGGGTCCTGTCTCTATAAACAGCCTGTGTGATGCGTTCTGTCTCCATAAACAGTCTGTGTGACGGGTCCTGTCTCTATAATCAGTCTGTGTAACTGGTCCTGTCTCTAGAAACAGTCTGTGTGACTGGTCCTGTCTCTATAAACAGCCTGTGTAACTGTTCCTGTCTCTATAAACAGTCTGTGTGAAGTGCCCTGACTCCATAAACAGCCTGTGTAACTGGTCATGTCTCTAAAATCAGTCTGTGTGACGGGTCCTGTGTCTATAAACAGTCTGTGTGAATGGTCCTGTCTCTATTAACAGTCTGTGTAACGGGTCCTGTCTCAAGAACAGTCTGTATGACGGGTCCTGTCTCTATAAACAGTCTGTGTGATGGGTCCTGTCTCTATAAACTGTCTGTGTGACGGGTCCTGTCTCTATAAACAGCCTGTGTGATGCGTTCTGTCTCCATAAACAGTCTGTGTGACGGGTCCTGTCTCTATAATCAGTCTGTGTAACTGGTCCTGTCTCTATAAACAGTATGTGTGATGGGTCCTGTCTCTATAAACAGCCTGTGTAACCGTTCCTGTCTCTATAAACAGTCTGTATGACGGGCCCTGTCTCTATAAACAGCCTGTTTAACTGGTCCTGTCTCTATAAACTGTCTGTGTGACGGGTCCTGTCTCTATAAACAGCCTGTGTGATGGGTTCTGTCTCCATAAACAGTCTGTGTGACGGGTCCTGTCTCTATAATCAGTCTGTGTAACTGGTCCTGTCTCTATAAACAGTATGTGTGATGGGTCCTGTCTCTATAAACAGCCTGTGTAACGGGTCCTGTATCTATAAACAGTCTATGTTAAGGGTCCTGTCTCTATAAAAAGTCTTTGTAACTGGTCCTGTCTCTATAAACAGTCTGTGTAATTGGTCCTGTCTCTATAAACAGCCTGTGTAATTGGTCCTGTCTCTATAAACAGTCTGTGTGACGGGTCCTGTCTCTATAAACAACCTGTGTGATGGGTTCTGTCTCCATAAACAGTCTGTGTGATGGGTCCTGTCTCTATAAACAGTCTGTGTAACTGGTCCTGTCTCTATAAACAGTCTGTATGACGGGTACTGTCTCTATAAACAGTCTGTGTGATGGGTCCTGTCTCTATAAACTGTCTGTGTGACGGGTCCTGTCTCTATAAACAGCCTGTGTGATGGGTTCTGTCTCCATAAACAGTCTGTGTGACGGGTCCTGTCTCTATAATCAGTCTGTGTAACTGGTCCTGTCTCTATAAACAGTATGTGTGATGGGTCCTGTCTCTATAAACAGCCTGTGTAACCGTTCCTGTCTCTATAAACAGTCTGTATGACGGGCCCTGTCTCTATAAACAGCCTGTTTAACTGGTCCTGTCTCTATAAACAGTCTGTGTGACGTGTCCTGTCTCTATAAACAGTCCGTGTAACTGGACCTGTCTCCATAAACAGTCTGTGTAACTGGTCCTGTCTCTTTTACCAGTCTGTGTAACTGGTCCTGTCTCTATAAACAGTCTGTGTGATGGGTCCTGTCTCTATAAACAGTTTGTGTAACTGGTCCTGTCTATATAAACAGTCTGTATGACGGGTCCTGTCTCTATAAACAGTCTGTATGATGGGTCCTGTCTCTATAAACTGTCTATGTGACGGGTCAGGTCTCTATAAACAGTCTGTGTGACGGGTCCTGTCTCTATAATCAGTCTGTGTAACTGCGCCTGTCACTATAAACCGTCTGTGTGAATGGTCCTGTCTCTATAAACAGTCTGTGTAACTGGTCCTATCTCTATAAACAGTCTGTGTGACTGGTCCTGTCTCTATAAACAGTCTGTGTAACTGGTCCTATCTCTATCAACAGCCTGTGTAACTGGTCCTGTCTCTACAAACAGTCTGTGTGACAGGTCCTGTCTCAATGAACATTCTGTGTGACGGGTCCTGTCTCTAGAAACAGTCTATGTGACGGGTCAGGTGTCTATAAACAGTCTGTGTGATGGGTTATGTCTCTATAAACAGTTTGTGTGACGGGTCCTGTCTCTATAAACAGTCTGTGTAACGGGTCCTGTCTCTATATACAGTCTATGTAACTGGTCATGTCTCTAAAATCAGTCTGTGTGACGGGTCCTGTGTCTATAAACAGTCTGTGTGAATGGTCCTGTCTTTATTAACAGTCTGTGTAACGGGTCCTGTCTCAAGAACAGCCTGTATAACTGGTCCTGTCTCTATAAATAGTCTGTGTGATGGGTCCTGTCTCTATAAACAGTCTGTATGACGGGCCCTGTCTCTATAAACAGCCTGTGTAACTGGTCCTGTCTCTATAAACAGTCTGTGTGACGGGTCCTGTCTCTATAAACAGTCTGTGTAACTGGTCCTGTCTCTATAAACAGTCTGTGTGACGGGTCCTGTCTCCATAAACTATCTGTGTAACTGGTCCTGTCTCTTTTACCAGTCTGTGTAACTGGTCCAGTCTCTATAAACAGTCTGTGTGACGGGTCAGGTCTCTATAAACAGTCTGTGTGACGGGTCCTGTCTCTATGAACAGTCTGTGTAACTGGTCTTGTCTCAATAAACAGTCTGTGTAACTGGTCCTGTCACTATAAACAGTCTGTGTGACTGGTCCTGTCTGTATAAAAAGTTTGTGTAACTGCGCCTGTCACTATAAACCGTCTGTGCAAATGGTCCTGTCTCTATAAACAGTCTGTGTAACTGGTCCTATCTCTATAAACAGTCTGTGTGACGGGTACTGTCTCTATAAACAGTCTTTGTAACTGGACCTCTCTCTATAAACAACCTGTGTCGCTGTTCCTCTCTCGACAATAGTCTGTGTGACGGATCCTGTCTCGATGAATGGTCTGTGTGACGGGTCCTGCCTCTATAAACAGACTGTGTGACTGGTCCTGTCTCGATGAACAGTCTGTGTGACAGGTCCTGTCTCTAGAAACAGTCTGTGTGACTGGTCCTGTCTCAAGAACAGCTTGTGTAACTGGTCCTGTCTCTATAAATAGTCTGTGTGATGGGTCCTGTCTCTATAAACAGTCTGTGTGACGGTTCAGGTCTCTAGAAACAGTCTGTGTGATGGGTCCTGTCTCTATGAACAGCCTGTATAACTGTTCCTGTCTCTATAAACAGTCTGTTTGACGGGCCCTGTCTCCATAAACAGCCTGTGCAACTGGTCCTGTCTCTATAAACAGTCTGTGTGACAGGTCCTGTCTCTATAAACAGCCTGTGTAACTGTTCCTGTCTCTATCAACAGTCTGTGTGACGGGTCCTGTCTCTTTTAACCCTCTGTGTAACTGGTCCTGTCTCTATAAACAGTCTGTGTGATCGTTCTTGTCTCTGTAAACAACCTGTGTGACGGGTCCTTTCTGTATAAACAGACTGTTTGACGTGTCCTGTCTCTATAAACAGTCTGTATAACTGGTCCTGTGTCTACAAACAGTCTGTGTGACTGGTCCTGTCTCTGTAAACAGTCTGTGTGACGGGTCCTGTCTCTATAAACAGCATGTGTAACTGCTCCCGTCTCTAGAAACAGTCTGTGTGACGGGTCCTGTCTCCATAAACAGTCTGTGTAACTGGTCCTGTCACTATAAACAGTCTGTGTGACTGGTCCTGTCTCTATAAACAGTCTGTGTGACGGATACTGTCTCTATAATCAGTCTGTGTAACTGGTCCTGTCTCTATAAACAGTCTGTGTGACTGGTCCTGTCTCTATCAACAGTCTGTGTAACTGGTCCTGTCTCTATAAACAGCATGTGTGATGGGTTCTGTCTCTATAAACAGCCTGTGTAACTGTTCCTGTCTCTATAAACAGTCGGTATGACTGGTACTCTATCTATAAACAGTCTGTGTAACTGGTGCTGTCTCAATGAAGTCTGTGTGACGGGTCCTGTCGCCATAAACAGTCTGTGTAACTGGTCCTGTCACTAGAAACAGTCTGTGTGACTGGTCCTGTCACTATAAACAGTCTGTGTGATGGGTCCTGTCTCTATAAACAGTCTGTGCAAATGGTCCTTTCCATATAAACAGCCTGTGTAACAGGGCCTGTTTCTATAAACAGTCTGTGTGATCGTTATTTTCTCTATAAACAGTCTGTGTGACGGGTCCTGTCTCCATAAACAGTCTGTGTAACTGGTCCTGTCGCTATAAACAGTCTGTGTAACTGGTCCTGTCTTTATAAACCGCCTGTGTAACTGGTCCTGTCTCTATAAACAGTCTGTGTGACTGGTCCTGTCTCTATCAACAGTCTGTGTAACTGGCCTTGTCTCTATAAACAGTTTGTGTGATGGGTTCTGTCTCCATAAACAGTCTGTGTGACGGGTCCTGTCTCTATAATCAGTCTGTGTAACTGGTCCTGTCTCTATAAACCGTATGTGTGATGGATCCTGTCTCTATAAACAGCCTGTGTAACTGTTCCTGTCTCTATAAACAGTCTGTATGACTGGTACTCTATCTATAAACAGTCTGTGTAACTGGTGCTGTCTCAATGAAGTCTGTGTGACGTGTCCTGTCGCCATAAACAGTCTGTGTAAGTTGTCCTGTCACTATAAACAGTCTGTGTGATGGGTCCTTCTCGATAAACACTCTGTGCAAATGGTCCTGTCTATATAAACAGTCTGTGTAACTGGTCCTGTCACTATAAACAGTCTGTGTGATCGTTCTTGTCTCTGTAAACAGCCTGTGTCATGGATCCTGTCTCTATAAACAGTCTGTGTAACTGTACCTGTCTCTATAAACAGTCTGTGTGATCGTTCTTGTGTCTATAAACAACCTGTGTGACGGGTCCTGTCTCTATAAACAGTCTGTGAAACTGGCCCTCTCTCAATAAACAGCCTGTGTAACTGGTCCTGTCTCTATAACCAGTCTGTGTAACTGGTCCTGTCTCTATAAACTGCCTGTGTAACTGTTCCTGTCTCTATAAACAGTCTGTGTAACTGGTCCTGTCTCTATAAACAGTCTGTGTAACTGTACCTGTCTCTATAAACATTCTGTGTGATCGTTCCTGTGTCTATAAACAGCCTGTGTAACTGGTCCTGTCTCTATAAACAGCCTGTGTAACTGGTCCTGTCTCTATCAACAGCCTGTGTAACTGTTCCTGTCTCTATAAACAGCCTGTGTAACTGGTCCTGTTTCTATAATCAGTCTGTGTGATCGTTCTTGCCTCGGTAAACAGCCTGTGTGACGGGTCCTGTCCCAATAAACAGTCTGTGTGACGGGTCCTGTCTCTATAAACAGTTTGTGCGACTGGTCCTGTCTCTATAAACAGTCTGTTTAACTGGTCCTGTCTCTATAAACTGTCTGTGTGACGGGTCCTGTCTCTATAAACAGTCTGTGTGACGGGTCCTGTCTCTATAAACAGTCTGTGTAACGGGTCCTGTATCTATAAACAGTCTATGTTAAGGGTCCTGTCTCTATAAAAAGTCTTTGTAACTGGTCCTGTCTCTGTAAACAGTCTGTGTAATTGGTCCTGTCTCTATAAACAGCCTGTGTAATTGGTCCTGTCTCTATAAACAGTCTGTGTGACGTGTCCTGTCTCTATAAACAACCTGTGTGATGGGTTCTGTCTCCATAAACAGTCTGTGTGATGGGTCCTGTCTCTATAAACAGTCTGTGTAACTGGTCCTGTCTCTATAAACAGTCTGTATGACGGGTCCTGTCTCTATAAACAGTCTGTGTGATGGGTCCTGTCTCTATAAACTGTCTGTGTGACGGGTCCTGTCTCTATAAACAGCCTGTGTGATGGGTTCTGTCTCCATAAACAGTCTGTGTGACGGGTCCCGTCTCTATAATCAGTCTGTGTAACTGGTCCTGTCTCTATAAACAGTATGTGTGATGGGTCCTGTCTCTATAAACAGCCTGTGTAACCGTTCCTGTCTCTATAAACAGTCTGTATGACGGGCCCTGTCTCTATAAACAGCCTGTTTAACTGGTCCTGTCTCTATAAACAGTCTGTGTGACGGGTGCTGTCTCTATAAACAGTCCGTGTGACTGGACCTGTCTCTATAAACAGTCTGTGTAACTGGTCCTGTCTCTTTTACCAGTCTGTGTAACTGGTCCTGTCTCTATAAACAGTCTGTGTGACGGATCAAGTCTCTATAAACAGTCTTTTTGATGGGTCCTATCTCCATACACAGCCTGTGTAATTGGTCCTGTCTCTATAAACAGTCTGTGTGACGGGTCCTGTCGCTATAAACAACCTGTGTGATGGGTTCTGTCTCCATAAACTGTCTGTGTGACGGGTCCTGTCTCTATAAACAGCCTGTGTGATGCGTTCTGTCTCCATAAACAGTCTGTGTGACGGGTCCTGTCTCTATAATCAGTCTGTGTAACTGGTCCTGTCTCTAGAAACAGTCTGTGTGACTGGTCCTGTCTCTATAAACAGCCTGTGTAACTGTTCCTGTCTCTATAAACAGTCTGTGTGAAGTGCCCTGACTCCATAAACAGCCTGTGTAACTGGTCATGTCTCTAAAATCAGTCTGTGTGACGGGTCCTGTGTCTATAAACAGTCTGTGTGAATGGTCCTGTCTCTATTAACAGTCTGTGTAACGGGTCCTGTCTCAAGAACAGTCTGTATGACGGGTCCTGTCTCTATAAACAGTCTGTGTGATGGGTCCTGTCTCTATAAACTGTCTGTGTGACGGGTCCTGTCTCTATAAACAGCCTGTGTGATGCGTTCTGTCTCCATAAACAGTCTGTGTGACGGGTCCTGTCTCTATAATCAGTCTGTGTAACTGGTCCTGTCTCTATAAACAGTATGTGTGATGGGTCCTGTCTCTATAAACAGCCTGTGTAACCGTTCCTGTCTCTATAAACAGTCTGTATGACGGGCCCTGTCTCTATAAACAGCCTGTTTAACTGGTCCTGTCTCTATAAACTGTCTGTGTGACGGGTCCTGTCTCTATAAACAGCCTGTGTGATGGGTTCTGTCTCCATAAACAGTCTGTGTGACGGGTCCTGTCTCTATAATCAGTCTGTGTAACTGGTCCTGTCTCTATAAACAGTATGTGTGATGGGTCCTGTCTCTATAAACAGCCTGTGTAACGGGTCCTGTATCTATAAACAGTCTATGTTAAGGGTCCTGTCTCTATAAAAAGTCTTTGTAACTGGTCCTGTCTCTATAAACAGTCTGTGTAATTGGTCCTGTCTCTATAAACAGCCTGTGTAATTGGTCCTGTCTCTATAAACAGTCTGTGTGACGGGTCCTGTCTCTATAAACAACCTGTGTGATGGGTTCTGTCTCCATAAACAGTCTGTGTGATGGGTCCTGTCTCTATAAACAGTCTGTGTAACTGGTCCTGTCTCTATAAACAGTCTGTATGACGGGTACTGTCTCTATAAACAGTCTGTGTGATGGGTCCTGTCTCTATAAACTGTCTGTGTGACGGGTCCTGTCTCTATAAACAGCCTGTGTGATGGGTTCTGTCTCCATAAACAGTCTGTGTGACGGGTCCTGTCTCTATAATCAGTCTGTGTAACTGGTCCTGTCTCTATAAACAGTATGTGTGATGGGTCCTGTCTCTATAAACAGCCTGTGTAACCGTTCCTGTCTCTATAAACAGTCTGTATGACGGGCCCTGTCTCTATAAACAGCCTGTTTAACTGGTCCTGTCTCTATAAACAGTCTGTGTGACGTGTCCTGTCTCTATAAACAGTCCGTGTAACTGGACCTGTCTCCATAAACAGTCTGTGTAACTGGTCCTGTCTCTTTTACCAGTCTGTGTAACTGGTCCTGTCTCTATAAACAGTCTGTGTGATGGGTCCTGTCTCTATAAACAGTTTGTGTAACTGGTCCTGTCTATATAAACAGTCTGTATGACGGGTCCTGTCTCTATAAACAGTCTGTATGATGGGTCCTGTCTCTATAAACTGTCTATGTGACGGGTCAGGTCTCTATAAACAGTCTGTGTGACGGGTCCTGTCTCTATAATCAGTCTGTGTAACGGGTCCTGTCTCTAGAAACAGTCTGTGTGACGGGTCCTGTCTTTATAAACAGTCTGTGTGACGGGTCCTGTCTCTATAAACAGTCTGTGTAACGGGTCCTGTGTCTATAAACAGTCTATGTGAAGGGTCCTGTCTCTATATAAAATGACTTTGTAACTGGTCCTGTCTCTATAAACAGCCTGTGTAATTGGTCCTGTCTCTATAAACAGTCAGTGTGACGGGTCCTGTCTCTATAAACAGCCTGTGTGATGGGATCTGTCTCTATAAACAGACTGTGTGATGGGTCCTGTCTGTATAAACAGTCAGTGTAACTGGTCCCGTCTCTATTAACAGTCTGTATGACGGGTCCTGTCTCTATAAACAGTCTGTGTGAAGGGTCCTGTCTCTATAAAAAGTCTTTGTAACTGGTCCTGTCACTGTAAACAGTCTGTGTAACTGGTCCCCTCTCTATAAACAGTCTGTGTGACGGGTGCTGTCTCTATAAACAGTCTGTGTGACGGGTCCTGTCTCTATAAACAGTCCGTGTGACGGGTCCTGTCTCTATAAACAGTCTGTGTAACGGGTCCTGTATCTATAAACGGTCTATGTGAAGGGACCTGTCTCTATAAACAGTCTGTGTGACGGGTCCTGCCTCAATAAACAGCCTGGGTGATGGGATCTGTCTCTATAAACAGTCTGTGTGATGGGTCCTGTCTTTCTAAACAGTCTGTGTAACTGGTCCCCTCTCTATAAACAGTCTATATGACGGGTCCTGTCTCTATAAACAGTCTGTGTGATGGGTCCTGTCTCTATAAACTGTCTGTGTAACGGGTCAAGTCTCTATAAACAGTCTGTGTGATGGGTCCTGTCTCTATAATCAGTCTGTGTAACTGGTCCTGTCTCTATAAACAGTCTGTGTAACGGGTCCTGTATCTATAAACAGTCTGAGTGATGGGATCTGTCTCTATATAAAGTCTTTGTAACTGGTCCTGTCTCTATAAACAGCCTGTGTAATTGGTCCTGTCTCTATAAACAGTCTGTGTGACGGGTCCTTTCTCTATAAACAGCCTGTGTAACTGGTCCTGTCTCTATAAACAGTCTGTGTATCTGGTCCTGTCTCTATAAACAGTCTGTGTGACGGGACCTGTTTCTATAAACAATCTGTGTAACTGGTCCTGTCTCTATAAACCGTCTGTGTGACGGGTCCTGTCTCTATAAACATCCTGTGTAACAGGTCCTGTCTCGAAGAACAGTCTGTGTAACTGGTCCTGTCTCTATAAATAGTCTGTGCGATGGGTCCTGTCTCTATAAACAGTCTGTGTGACGGGTCAGGTCTCTATAAACAGTCTGTGTGATTGGTCCTGTCTTTATCAACAGTCTGTGTAACTGTTCCTGTCTCTAAAAACAGTCTAAGTGACGGGCCCTGTCTCTATAAACAGCCTGTGTAACTGGTCCTGTCTCCATAAACAGTCTGTGTGACGGGTCCTGTCTCTATAAACAGTCTGTGCAACTGGTCCTGTCTCTATAAACTGTCTGTGTGATGGGTCCTGTCTCGAAAACTGTCTGTGTGACGTGTCAGGTCCCTATAAACAGTCTGTGTGACGGGTCCTGTCTCTATAAACAGTCTTTGTAACTGGTCCTGTCTCAATAAACAGTCTGTGTGACGGGTCCTGTCTCCATAAACAGTCTGTGTAACTGGTCCTGTCACTATAACAAGTCTGTGTGACTGGTCCTGTCTGTATAAAAAGTCTGTGTAACTGCGCCTGTCTCTATAAACCGCCTGTGTAACTAGTCCTGTCTCTATAAACAGTCTGTGTGATTGGTCCTGTCTTTATCAACAGTCTGTGTAACTGGTCCTGTCTCTATAAACAGTCTGTGTGACGGGTCCTCTTTCTATAAATAGTCTTTGTAAATGGACCTGTCTCTATAAACAACCTGTGTAGCTGTTCCTCTCTCGACAACAGTCTCTGTGACAGGTCTTGTCTCTATAAACAATCTATGTGACGGGTCAGGTCTCTAGAAACAGTCTGTGTGATGGGTCCTGTCTCTATAAACAGCCTGTGTAATTGGTCCTGTCTCGATAAACAGTCTGTGTGACGGGTCCTGTCTCTATAAACAGCCTGTTTAAATGTTCCTGTCTCTATAAACAGTCTGTCTGACTGGCGCTGTCTCCATAATCAGCCTGTGTAACTGGTCCTGTCTCTATAAACGGTCTGTGTAACTGGTCCTGTCTCTATAAACAGTCTATGTGACGGGTCCTTTCTCTTTAAACAGACTGTTTGACGGGTCCTGTCTCTATAAACAGTCTGCGCAACTGGTCCTGTCTCTAAAAACAGTCTGTGTAACTGGTCCTGTCTCTATAAACAGTCTGTGTGACGGGTCTTGTCTCTAGAAACAGTCTGTGTAACGGGTCCTGTATTTATAAACAGCCTGTGTAATTGGTTCTCTCTCTATAAACAGTCTGTGTGACGGTTCCTGTCTCTATAAACAGCCTGTGTGACGGGTCCTGTCTCTATAAACAGTCTGTGTGATGGGTCCTGTCTCTATAAACTGTCTGTGTGATGGGTCAGGTATCTATAAACAGTCTGTGTGACGGGTCCTGTCTCTATAATCAGTCTGTGTAACTGGTCCTGTCTCAATAAACAGTGTGTGTGATGGGTCCTGTCTCTATAAACAGCCTGTGTAACTGTTCCTGTCTCTATTAACAGTCTGTATGACGGGCCCTGGATCTATAAACAGCCTGTGTAACTGGTCCTGTCTCTATAAACAGTCTGTGTGACGGGTCCTGTCTCTATAAACAGTCTGTGTGACGGGTCCTGTCTCTATAAACAGTCTGTGTGACGGGTCCTGTCTCTTTCACAGTCTGTGTCACGGGTCCTGTATCTATAAACAGTCTATGTGAAGGGTCCTGTCTCTATAAAAAGTCTTTGTAACTGGTCCTGTCTCTATAAACAGCCTGTGTAATTGGTCCTGTCTCTATAAACAGTCAGTGTGACGGCTCCTGTCTCTATAAACAGCCTGTGTGATGGGATCTTTCTCTATAAACAGACTGTGTGATGTGTCCTGTCTTTATAAACAGTCAGTGTAACTGGTCCCGTCTCTATTAACAGTCTGTATGACGGGTCATGTCTCTATAAACAGTCTGTGTGAAGGGTCCTGTCTCTATAAAAAGTCTTTGTAACTGGTCCTGTCACTGTAAACAGTCTGTGTAACTGGTCCCCTCTCTATAAACAGTCTGTGTGACGGATCCAGTCTCTATAAACAGCCTGTGTAACTGGTCCTGTCTCGAAAACAGTCTGTGTGACGGGTCCTATCTCTATAAACAGTCTGTGCAACTGGACCCGTCTCTATAAACAGTCTGTGTGAAGGGTCCTGTCTCTTTTAACAGTCTGTGTGACGGGTCCTGTCTCTATAAACAGTCTGTGTGACGGGTCCTGTCTCTATAAACAGTCTGTGTAACGGGTCCTGTATCTATAAACAGTCTATGTGAAGGGTCCTGTCTCTATAAAAAGTATTTGTAACTGGTCCTGTCTCTATAAACAGCCTGTGTAATTGGTCCTGTCTCTATAAACAGTCAGTGTGACGGGGCCTGTCTCTATAAACAGCCTGTGTGATGGGATCTGTCTCTATAAACAGACTGTGTGATGGGTCCTGTCTTTATAAACAGTCAGTGTAACTGGTCCCGTATCTATTAACAGTCTGTATGACGGGTCCTGTCTCTATAAACAGTCTGTGTGAAGGGTCCTGTCTCTATAAAAAGTCTTTGTAACTGGTCCTGTCACTGAAAACAGTCTGTGTAACTGGTCCCCTCTCTATAAACAGTCTGTGTGACGGGTCCTGTCTCTATAAACAGTCTGTGTGACGGGTCCTGTCTCTATAAACAGTCTGTGTAACGGGTACTGTATCTATAAACAGTCTATGTGAAGGGTCCTGTCTCTATAAAACGTCTTTGTAACTGGTCCTGTCTCTATAAACAGCCTGTATAATTGGTCCTGTCTCTATAAACAGTCTGTGTGACGTGTCCTGTCTCTATAAACAGCCTGAGTGATGGGATCTGTCTCTATAAACAGTCTGTGTGATGGGTCCTGTCTTTATAAACAGTCTGTGTTACTGGTCCCGTCTCTATAAACAGTCTGTATGACGGGTCCTGTCTCTATAAACAGTCTGTGTGCTGGGTCCTGTCTCTATAAACTGTCTGTGTGACGGGTCAAGTCTCTATAAACAGTCTGTGTGATGGGTCCTGTCTCTATAATCAGTCTGTGTAACTGGCCCTGTCTCTATAAACAATCTGTATGACGGGCCATGTCTCGAGAAACAATCTGTGTGACTGATCCTCTCTCAAGAACAGCCTGTGTAACTGGCCCTGTCTCTATAAATAGTCTGTGTGATGGGTCCTGTCTCTATAAACAGTCTGTGTGACGGGTCAGGTCTCTAGAAACAGTCTGTGTGATGGATCCTGTCTCTATAAACAGTCTGTGTAACTGGTCCCGTCTCTATAAACAGACTGTGTGACGGGTCAGGTCTCTATAAACAGTCTGTGTGACGGGTCCTGTCTCTATAAACAGTCTGTGTTACTGGTCCTGTCTCAAAAAACAGTCGGTGTGACGGGTCCATTCTCTATCAACAGTCTATGTAACTGGTCCTGTCTCAATAAACAGTCTGTGTGACGGGTCCTGTCTCTCGAAACAGTCTGTGTGACTGGTCCTCTCTCAAGAACAGCCTGTGTAACTGTCCCTGTCTCTATAAATAGTCTGTGTGATGGGTCCTGTCTCTAGAAACAGTCTGTGTGACGGGTCAGGTCTCTAGAAACAGTCTGTGTGATGGTTCCTGTCTCTATAAACAGTCTGTGTAACTGTTCCTGTCTCTATAAACAGTCTGTGTGACGGGCCCTGACTCCATAAACAGCCTGTGTAACTGGTCCTGTCTCTATAAACAGTCTGTGTGACGGGTCCTGCCTCCATAAACTGTCTGTGCAACTGTTCCTGTCTCTTTTTAACGGTCTGTGTAACTGGTCCTGTCTCTATAAACAGCCTTTGTAACTGGTCCTGTCTCTATAAACAGTCTGTGTAACTGGTCCTGTCTCTATAAACAGTCTGTGTGACGGGTCCTGTCTCTATAAACAGCCTGAGTGATGGGATCTGTCTCTATAAAATGTCTGTGTGATGGGTCCTGTCTTTATAAACAGTCTGTGTAACTGGTCCCGTCTCTATAAACAGTCTGTACGGCGGGTCCTGTCTCTATAAACTGTCTGTGTGACGGGTCAAGTCTCTATAAATAGTCTGTGTGATGGGTCCTGTCTCTATAATCAGTCTGTGTAACTGGTCCTGTCTCTATAAACAGTCTGTATGACGGGCCCTGTCTCTATAAACAGCCTGTGTAACTGGTCCTGTCTCTATAAACAGTCTGTGTGACGGGCTCTGGCTCCATAAACAGCCTGTGTAACTGGTCCTGTCTCTTTAAACAGTCTGTGTGACGGGACCTGTCTCTATAAACAATCTGTGTAACTGGTCCTGTCTCCATAAACAGACTGTGTGACGGGTCCTGTCTCCATAAACAGTCTGTGCAACTTTTCCTGTCTCTTTTAACGGTCTGTGTAACTGGTCCTGTCTCTATAAACTGTTTTTGTGATCGTTCTTGTTTCTGTAAACAGCCTGTGTGACGGGTCCTTTCTCTGTAAACAGGCTGTTTGACGGGTCCTGTCTCTATAAACAGTCTGTGCAACTGGTCCTGTCTCTATAAACAGTCTGTGTATCTGGTCCTGTCTTTATAAACAGTCTGTGTGACGCGTCCTGTCTCTAGAAATAGTCATTGTAACTAGTCCTGTGTCTACAAACAGTCTGTGTGACTGGTCCTGTCTCTATAAACCGTCTGTGTGACGGGTCCTGTCTCTATAAACAGCCTGTGTAACAGATCCTGTCTCGATGAACAGTCTGTATAACTGGTCCTGTCTCTATAAACAGTCTGTGTGACGGGTCAGGTCTCTATAAACAGTCTGTGTGATTGGTCCTGTCTCTAAAAACAGCCAGTGTAACTGTTCCTATCTCTAAAAACAGTCTAAGTGACGGGCCCTGTCTCTATAAACAGCCTGTGTAACTGGTCCTGTCTCTATAAACAGTCTGTGTGACGGGTCCTGTCTCTATAAACAGTCTGTGAAACTGGTCCTGTCTCTATAAACAGTCTGTGTGATGGGTCCTGTCTCGAAAACAGTCTGTGTGACGGGTCAGGTCCCTATAAACAGTCTGTGTGACGGGTCCTGTCTCTATAAACAGTCTTTGTAACTGGTCCTGTCTCAATAAACAGTCTGTGTGACGGGTCCTGTCTCCATAAACAGTCTGTGTAACTGGTCCTGTCACTATAAACAGTCTGTGTGACTGGTCCTGTCTGTATACAAAGTCTGTGTAACTGCGCCTGTCTCTATAAACAGTCTGTGTGATTGGTCCTGTCTTTATCAACAGTCTGTGTAACTGGTCCTGTCTCTATAAATAGTCTGTGTGACGGGTCCTCTTTCTATAAATAGTCTTTGTAAATGGACCTGTCTCTATAAACAACCTGTGTAGCTGTTCCTCTCTCGACAACAGTCTGTGTGACAGGTCTTGTCTCTATAAACAATCTGTGTGACGGGTCAGGTCTCTCTAAACAGTCTGTGTGATTGGTCCTGTCTCTAAAAACAGCCAGTGTAACTGTTCCTGTCTCTAAAAACAGTCTAAGTGACGGGCCCTGTCTCTATAAACAGCCTGTGTAACTGGTCCTGTCTCTATTAACAGTCTGTGTGACGGGTCCTGTCTCAATAAACAGTCTGTGCAACTGGTCCTGTCTCTATAAACAGTCTGTGTGATGGGTCCTGTCTCGAAAACAGTCTGTATGACGGGTCAGGTCCCTATAAACAGTCTGTGTGACGGGTCCTGTCTCTATAAACAGTCTTTGTAACTGGTCCTGTCTCAATAAACAGTCTGTGTGACGGGTCCTGTCTCCATAAACAGTCTGTGTAACTGGTCCTGTCACTATAAACAGTCTGTGTGACTGGTCCTGTCTGTATACAAAGTCTGTGTAACTGCGCGTGTCTCTATAAACCGCCTGTGTAACTGGTCCTGTCTCTATAAACAGTCTGTGTGATTGGTCCTGTCTTTATCAACAGTCTGTGTAACTGGTCCTGTCTCTATAAACAGTCTGTGTGACGGGTCCTCTTTCTATAAATAGTCTTTGTAAATGGACCTGTCTCTATAAACAACCTGTGTAGCTGTTCCTCTCTCGACAACAGTCTGTGTGACAGGTCTTGTCTCTATAAACAATCTGTGTGATGGGTCAGGTCTCTAGAAACAGTCTGTGTGATGGGTCCTGCCTCTATAAACAGCCTGTGTAATTGGTCCTGTCTCGATAAACAGTCTGTGTGACGGGTCCTGTCTCTATAAACAGCCTGTTTAAATGTTCCTGTCTCTATAAACAGTCTGTGTGACTGGCCCTGTCTCCATAATCAGCCTGTGTAACTGGTCCTGTCTCTATAAACGGTCTGTGTGACTGGTCCTGTCTCTATAAACAATCTGTGTAACGGGTCCTTTCTCTTTAAACAGACTGTTTGACGGGTCCTGTCTCTATAAACAGTCTGCACAACTGGTCCTGTCCCTAAAAACAGTCTGTGTAATTGGCCCTCTCTCTATAAACAGCATGTGTGACGGTTTCTGTCTCTATAAACAGCCTGTTTGACGGGTCCTGTCTCTATAAACAGTCTGTGTGATGGGTCCTGTCTCTATAAACTGTCTGTGTGACAGGTCAGGTCTCTATAAACAGTCTGTGTGACGGGTCCTGTCTCTATAATCAGTCTGTGTAACTGGTCCTGTCTCTATAAACAGTGTGTGTGATGGGTCCTGTCTCTATAAACAGCCTGTGTAACTGTTCCTGTCTCTATTAACAGTCTGTATGACAGGCCCTGTCTCTATAAACAGCCTGTGTAGCTGGTCCTGTCTCTATAAAGAGTCTGTGTGACGGGTCCTGTCTCTATAAACAGTCTGTGTAACTGGACCCGTCTCTATAAACAGTCTGTGTGACGGGTCCTGTCTCCATAACAGTCTGTGTAACTGGTCCTGTCTCTTTTACCAGTCTGTGTAACTGGTCCTGCCTCTATAAACAGTCTGAGTGACGGGTCAAGTCTCTATAAACAGTCTGTTTGATGGGTCCTGTCTCTATAATCAGTCTGTGTAACTGGTCCTTTCTCTATAAACAGTATGTGTGATGGGTCCTGTCTCTTTCAACAGTCTGTGTGACGGGTCCTCTATCTATAAACAGTCTGTGTGGCTGGTCCTGTCTATATCAACAGTCTGTGTAACTGGCCCTGTCTCTATAAACAATCTGTGTGACGGGTCAGGTCTCTATAAACAGTCTGTGTGACGGGTCCTGTCTCTATAAACAGTCTGTGTAACTGGTCCTGTCTCAATAAACAGTCGGTGTGACGGGTCCTGTCTCAATGAACAGTCTGTGTAACTGGTCCTGTCTCAATAAACAGTCTGAGTGACGGGTCCTGTCTCTAGAAACAGTCTGTGCGACTGGTCCTCTCTCAAGAACAGCCTGTGTAACTGGTCCTGTCTCTATAAATAGTCTGTGTGATGGGTCCTGTCTCTATAAACAGTCTGTGTGACGGGTCAGGTCTCTAGAAACAGTCTGTGTGATGGGTCCTGTCTCTATAAACAGCCTGTGTTACTGTTCCTGTCTCTATAAACAGTCTGTGTGACGGGCCCTGTCTCCATAAACAGCCTGTGTAACTGGTCCTGTCTCTATAAACAGTATGTGTGATGGGTCCTGCCTCTTTCAACAATCTGTGTAACTGGTCCTGTCTCCATAAACTGTCTGTTCAACTGTTCCTGTCTCTTTTAGCAATCTGTGTAACTGGTCCTGTCTCTATAAACAGTCTGTGTAACTGGTCCTATCTCTATAAACAGCCTTTGTAACTGGTCCCGTCTCTATAAACAGTCTGTGTAACTTGTCCCCTCTCTATAAACAGTCTGTGTGACGGGTCCTGTCTCTATAAACAGTCTGTGCAACGGGTCCTGTATCTATAAACAGTCTATGTGAAGGGTCCTGTCTCTATAAAAAGTTTTTGTAACTGGTCCGGTCTCTGCAAACAGTCTGTGTAATTGGTCCTGTCTCTATAAACATTATGTGTGACGGGTCCTGTCTCTATAAACAGCCTGTGTGATGGGATCTGTCTCTATAAACAGTCTGTGTGATGGGTCCTGTCTTTATAAACAGTCTGTGTAACTGGTCCCGTCTCTTTCAAAGTCTGTATGACGGGTCCTGTCTCTATAAACAGTCTGTGTCATGGGTCCTGTCACTATAAACTGTCTGTATGACGGGTCAAGTCTCTATAAACAGTCTGTGTGATGGATTCTGTCTCTATAATCAGTCTGTGTAACTGGTCCTGTCTCTATAAACAGTCTGTATGACGGGCCCTGTCTCTATAAACAGCCTATGTAACTGGTCCTGTCTCTATAAACAGTCTGTGTGACGGGTCCTGTCTCTATAAACAGACTTTGTAACTGGACCTGTCTCTATAAACAACTTGTGTAGCTGTTCCTCTCTCGAAAACAGTCTGTGTGACAGGTCCTGTCTCGATGAACAGTCTGTGTGACAGGGCTTGTCTCAATGAACATTCTGCGTGACGGGTCCTGTCTCTATAATCAGTCTGTGTAACGGGTCCTGTGTCTAAAAAAACAGTCTATGTGAAGGGTCCTGTCTCTATGAAATGACTATGTATCTGGTCCCTTCTCTGTAAACAGTCTGTGTAATTTGTCCTGTCTCTATAAACATAGAAACATAGAAAATAGGTGCAGGAGTAGGTCATTCGGCCCTTAAGCCTGCACCGCCATTCAATGAGTTCATGGCTGAACATGCAACTTCAGTACCCCATTCCTGCTTTCTCACCATACCCCTTGATTCCCCTAGTAGTAAGGACTTCATCTAACTCCTTTTTGAATATATTTAGTGAATTGGCCTCAACAACTTTCTGTGGTAGAGAATTCCACAGGTTCACCACTCTCTGGGTGAAGAAATTCCTCCTCATCTCGATCCGAAATGGCTTCCCCCTTATCCTTCGAGTGTGTCCCCTGGTTCTGGACTTCCCCAACATTGGGAACATTCTTCCTGCATCTAACCTGTCTAACCCCGTCAGAATTTTAAACGTTTCTATGAGGTCCCCTCTCATTCTACTGAACTCCAGTGAATACAAGCCCAGTTGATCCAGTCTTTCTTGATAGGTCAGTCCCGCCATCCCGGGAATCAGTCTGGTGAACCTTCGCTGCACTCCCTCAATAGCAAGAATGTCCTTCCTCAGGTTAGGAGACCAAAACTGTACACAATACTCCAGGTGTGGCCTCACCAAGGCCCTGTACAACTTTAGCAACACCTCCCTGCCCCTGTACTCAAATCCCCTCGCTATGAAGGCCAACATGCCATTTGCTTTCTTAACCGCCTGCTGTACCTGCACGCCAACCTTCAATGACTGATGTACCATGACACCCAGGTCTCTTTGCACATCCCCTTTTCCTAATCTATCAACATTCAGATAATAGTCTGTCTCTCTGTTTTTACCACCAAAGTGGATAACCTCACATTTATCCACATTATACTTCATCTGCCATGCATTTGCCCACTCACCTAACCTATCCAAGTCGCTCTGCAGCCTCATGGAATCCTCCTTGCAGCTCACACTGACACCCAACTTAGTGTCATACGCAAATTTGGAGATACTACATTTAATCCCCTCGTCTAAATCATTAATGTACAGTGTAAACATCTGGGGCCCCAGCACAGAACCTTGCGGTACCCCACGAGTCACTGCCTGCCATTCTGAAAAGTCCCCATTTACTCCTACTCTTTGCTTCCTGTCTGACAACCAGTTCTCAATCCACGTCAGCACACTACCCCCAATCCCATGTGCTTTAACTTTGCACATTAATCTGTTGTGTGGGACCTTGTCGAAAGCCTTCTGAAAGTCCAAATATACCACATCAACTGGTTCTCCCTTGTCCACTCTACTGGAAACATCCTCAAAAAATTCCAGAAGATTTGTCAAGCATGATTTCCCTTTCACAAATCCATGCTGACTTCGACCTATCATATTACCTCTTTCCAAATGTACTGCTATGACATCCTTAAGAATTGATTCCATCATTTTACCCACTACCGATGTCAGGCTGACCGGTCTGTAATTCCCTGTTTTCTCGCTCCCTCCTTTTTTAAAAAGTGGGGTTCATTGGCTACCCTCCACTCCATAGGAACTGATCCAGAGTCAATGGAATGTTGGTAATTGACTGTCAATGCATCCACTATTTCCAAGGCCACCTCCTTAAGTACTCTGGGATGCAGTCCATCAGGCCCTGGGGATTTATCGGCCTTCAATCCCATCAATTTCCCCAACACAATTTCCCGACTAATAAGGATTTCCCTCAGTTCCTCCTCCTTACTAAACCCTCCGACCCCTTTTATATCCGGAAGGTTTTTTGTGTCCTCCTCAGTGAATACCGAACCAAAGTACTTGTTCAATTGGTCCGCCATTTCTTTGTTCCCCGTTATGACTTCCCCTGATTATGACTGCAGGGGACCTACGTTTGTCTTTACTAACCTTTTTCTCTTTACATATCTATAGAAACTTTTGCAATCCGTCTTAATGTTCCCTGCAAGTTTCTTCTCGTACTCCATTTTCCCTGCCCTAATCAAACCCTTTGTCATTCTCTGCTGAGTTCTAAATTTCACCCAGTCCCCGGGTTCGCTGCTATTTCTGGCCAATTTGTATGCCACTTCGTTGGCTTTAATGCTATCCCTGATTTCCCTTGATAGCCATGGTTGAGCCACTTTCACTTTTTTATTTTTACGACAGACAGGAATGTACAATTATTGCAGTTCATCCATGCGGTCTCTACATGTCTGCCATTGCCCATCCACAGTCAACCCCTTCAGTATCATTCGCCAATCTATCCTAGCCAATTCACGCCTCATACCTTCAAAGTAACCCTTCTTTAAGTTCTGGACCATGATCTCTGAATTAAATATTTCATTCTCCATCATAATGCAGAATTCCACCATATTATGGTCACTCTTCCCCAAGGGGCCTCGCACAACGAGATTGCTAATTAATCCTCTCTCATTACAAAACACCCAGTCTAAGATGGCCTCCCCCCTAGTTGGTTCCTCGACATATTGGTCTAAAAAACCTTCCCTTATGCACTCCAGGAAATCCTCCTCTACCGTATTGCTTCCACTTTGGTTAACCCAATCTATGTGCATATTAAAGTCACCCATTATAACTGCTGCACCTTTATTGCATGCACCCCTAATTTCATGTTTGATGCCCTCCCCAACATCACTACTACTGTTTGGAGGTCTGTACACAACTCCCACTAACGTTTTTTGTCCTTTGGTATTCTGCAGCTCTACCCATGTAGATTCCACATCATCCAAGCTAATGTCCTTCCGAACTATTGCCTTAATTTGCTCCTTAACCAGCAATGCTACCCCACCTCCTTTTCCTTTTATTCTATCTTTCCTGAATGTTGAATACCCTGGATGTTGAGTTCCCAGCTCTGATCATCCTGGAGGCACGTCTGCATAATCCCAATCACATCATCTTTGTTCACATCTATTTGCACAGTTAATTCATCCACTTTATTGCGGATTCTCCTTGCATTAAGACACAAAGCCTTCAGGCTTGTTCTTTTAACACCCTTTGTCCTTTTAGAATTTTGCTGTACAGTGGCCCTTTTTGTTCTTTGCCTTGGGTTTCTCTGCCCTCCACTTTTCCTCATCTCCTTTCTGTCCTTTGCTTTTGCCTCCTTTTTGTTTCCCTCTGTCTCCCTGCATTGGTTCCCATCCCCCTGCCATATCAGTTTAAATCCTCCCCAACAGCACTAGCAAACACTCCCCCTCGGACATTGGTTCCGGTCCTGCCCAGGTGCAGACCGTCCGGTTTGTACTGGTCCCACCTCCCCCAGAACCGTTTCCAATGCCCCAGGAATTTGAATCCCTTCCTGTTGCACCACTGCTCAAGCCACGTATTCATCTGCGCTATCCTGCGATTCCGACTCTGGCTATCACGTGGCACTGGTAGCAATCCCGAGATTACTACTTTTGAGGTCCTACTTTTTAATTTAGCTCCTAGCTCCTTAAATTCGTTTCGTAGGACCTCATCCTTTTTTTACCTATGTCGTTGGTACCAATGTGCACCACGACAACTGGCTGTTCTCCCTCCCTTTTTAGAATGTCCTGCACCCGCTCCGAGACATCCTTGACACTTGCACCAGGGAGGCAACATACCATCCTGGAGTCTCGGTTGCGGCCGCAGAAACGCCTATCTATTCCCCTCACCATTGAATCCCCAATCACTATTCCTCTCCCACTCTTTTTCCTTCCCTCCTGTGCAGCAGAGCTAGCCATGGTGCCATGAACTTGGCTGCTGCTGCCCTCCCCTGATGAGTCATCCCCCTCAACAGTACCCAAAGCAGTGTATCTGTTTTGCAGGGGGATGACCGCAGGGGACGCCTGCACTCCCTTCCTTGCACTGCTCTTCCTGTTGGTCTTCCATTACCTAAACAGCCTGTGTAATTGGTCCTGTCTCTATAAACAGTCTGTGTGACGGGTCCTGTCTCTATAAACAGCATGTGTGTTGGGTTCTGTCTCTATAAACAGTCTGTGTGACGGGTCAGGTCTCTATAAACAGTCTGTGTGACGGGTCCTGTCTCTATAATCAGTCTGTGTAACTGGTCCTGTCTCTGTAAACAGTTTGTGTGATGGGTCCTGTCTCTATAAACAGCCTGTGTAACTGTTCCTGTCTCTATAAACAGTCTGTGTGACGGGTCCTGACTCTATAAACAGTCTGTGTAACTGGACCTGTCTCTATAAATAGTCTGTGTGACGGGCCCTGTCTCCATAAACAGTCTGTGTAACTGGTCCTGTCTCTTTTACCAGTCTGTGTAACTGGTCCTGTCTCTATAAACAGTCTGTGTGACGGGTCAAGTCTCTATAAACAGTCTGTGTGATGGGTCCTGTCTCTATAATCAGTCTGTGTAACTGGTCCTGTCTCTATAAACAGCATGTGTGATAGGTCCTATCTCTTACAACAGTCTGTGTGACGGGTCCTGTATCTATAAACAGTCTGTGTAACTGGTCCTGGCTGAATAGACCGTCTGTGTGACTGGTCCCGTCTCCAAAAACAGTCTGTGTAACTGGTGCTGTCACTATAAACAGTCTGTGTGCCTGGTCCTGTCTCTATAAACAGTCTGTGTGATGGGTTCTGTCTCTATAAACAGTTTGTGTGACGGGTCCTGTCTCTATAAACAGTCTGTGTGACTGGTCCTGTCTCTATAAACAGACTTTGTAACTGGACCTCTCTCTATAAACAACCTGTGTAGCGGTTCGTCTCACGAAAACAGTCTGTGTGACAGGTCCTGTCTCGATGAACAGTCTGTGTGACGGGTCCTGTCTCTAGAAACAGTCTGTGTGAAGGGACCTATCTCGATAAACAGTCTGTGTAAATGGTCCTGTCTCAAGAACAGCCTGTGTAACTGGTCCTGTCTCTATAAACAGTCTGTGTGACAGGCCGCGTCTCTATAAACAGCCTGTTTAACTGGTCCGGTCTCTATAAACAGTCTATGTGAAGGGTCCTGTCTCTATAAATTCTGTGTAACTGGTCCTTTCTCCATAAACAGTCTGTGTGACGGGTCGTGTCTCCATAAACTGTCTGTGTAACTGGTCCTGTCTCTTTTACCAGTCTGTGTAACTGGTCCTGTCTCTATAAACAGTCTGTGTGATGGGTCCTGTCTCTATAAACAGTCTGTGTGACGGGTCAGGTCTCTATTAACAGTCTGTGTGACGGTTCCTGTCTCTATAATCAGTCTGTGTAACTGGTGCTGTCTCTATAAACAGTATGTGTGATGGGTCCTGTCTCTTTCAACAGTCTGTGTGACGGGTCCTCTATCTATAAACAGTCTGTGTAACTGGTCCTGTCTCAATAAACAGTCTGTGTGACGGGTCCTGTCTCCATAAACAGTCTGTGTAACTGGTCCTGTCACGATAAACAGTCTGTGTGACTGGTCCTGTCTCTATAAACAGTCTGTGTAACTGGTCCTGTCTCTATAAACCGCCTGTGTAACTGGTCCTGTCTCTATAAACAGTCTGTGTGACTGGTCCTGTCTCTTTCAACAGTCTGTGTAACTGGTCCTGTCTCTGTAAACAGTCTGTGTAACTGGTGCTGTCTATGTAAACAGCTTGTGTAAATGGTCCTTTCTCCATAAACAGTCTGTGTAACTAGTCCTGTCTCAAGAACAGCCTGTGTAACTGGTCCTGTCTCAATAAATAGTCTGTGTGATGGGTCCTGTCTTTTTAAACAGTCTGTGTGACGGGTCAGATCATTATAAACAGTCTGTGTGACGGGCCCTGTCTCTATAAACAGCCTGTGTAACTGGTCCTGTCTCCATAAACAGTCTGTGTAACTGTTCCTGTCTCTTTTACCAGTCTGTGCAACTGGTATTGTCTCTATAAACAGTCTGTGTGATGGGTCATGTCTCTATAAACAGTCTGTGTGACGGGTCAGGTCTCTATAAACAGTCTGTGTAACTGGTGCTGTCTATGTCAACAGCTTGTGTAAATGGTCCTTTCTCTATAAACAGTCTGTGTAACTAATCCTGTCTCAAGAACAGCCTGTGTAACTGGTCCTGTCTCTATAAATAGTCTGTGTGATGGGTCCTGTCTTTTTAAACAGTCTGTGTGACGGGTCAGATCTTTATAAACAGTCTGTGTGACGGGCCCTGTCTCTTTTACCAGTCTGTGTAACTGTTCCTGTCTCTATAAACAGTCTGTGTGACGGGTCAGGTCTTTATAAACAGTCTGTGTGACGGGTCCTGTCTCTATAATCAATCTGTGTAACTTGTCCTGTCTCTATAAACAGTATGTGTGATGGGTCCTGCCTCTTTCAACAGTCTGTGTGACGGGTCCTCTATCTATAAACAGTCTGTGTAACTCGTCCTGTCACTATAAACAGTCTGTGTGACTGTTCCTGTCTCTATAAATAGCCTGTGTAACTGGTCCTGTCTCTATAAACCGCCCGTGTCACTGGTCCTGTCTCTATAAACAGCCTGTGTAACTGGTCCTGTCTCTATAAACAGTCTATGTGACGGGTCCTGTCTCTATAAACAGTCTTTGTAACTGGACCTGTCTCTATAAACAACCTGTGTAGCTGTTCCTCTCTCGAAAACAGTCTGTGTGACGGGACCTGTCTCTATAAACAGCCTGTGTAACTGGTGCTGTCTCCATTAACAGTCTGTGCGACGAGTCCTGTCTCTATAAACAGTCTGTGTAACAGGTCCTGTCTCTATAAACAGCCTGTCTGATGGGTCCTGTCTCTATAAACAGTCTGTGCAACGGATCCTGTATCTATAAACAGTCTGTGTGACGGGTCCTGTCTCCATAAACAGTCTGTGTAACTGATTCTGTCTCTTTTACCAGTCTGTGTAACTGGTCCTGTCTCTATAAACAGTCTGTGTGATGGGTCCTGTCTCTATAAACAGTCTGTGTGACGGGTCAGGTCTCTATAAACAGTCTATGTAACGGGTCCTGTCTCTATAATCAGTCTGTGTAACTGGTCCTGTCTCTATAAACAGTATATGTGATGGGTCCTGTCTCTTTCAACAGTCTGTGTGACGGGTACTCTATCTATAAACTGTCTGTGTAACTGGTCCTGCATCTATAAACAGTCTGTGTAACTGGTCCTGTCTCAATAAACAGTCTGTGTGACGGGTCCTGTCTCCATAAACATTCTGTGTAACTGGTCCTGTCTCTCTAAACCGCCTGTGTAACTGGTCCTGTCTCGGAAACAGTCTGTGTGACGGGACCTGTCTCTATTCGCAGTCTGTGTGGCTCGCCCTGTTTCGATAAACAGCCTGTTTAACTGGTCCTGTCTTTATAAACAATCTGTGTAACACAAGAACATAAGAACATAAGAATTATGAACAGGAGTAGGCCATCTAGCGCTTCGAGCCTGCTCCGCCATTTAACAAGATCATGGCTGATCTCGCCGTGGACTCAGCTCCACTTACCCGCCCGCTCCCCGGAACCCTTAATTCCTTTTTTTGGTTAAAAATCTATCTATCTGTAACTTGAATACATTCAATGAGCTAGCCTCAACTGCTTCATTGGGCAGAGAATTCCATAGATTCAATACCCTCTTGGAGAATAAATTACTTCTCAACTCGGTTTTAAATTGGCTCCCCCGTATCTTGAGGCTGTGCCCCCTAGTTCTAGTCTCCCCGACCAGTGGAAAGAACCTATCTGCCTCTATCTTGCCTATCCCTTTCATTATGTTAAATATTTCTGTAAGATCACCCCTCATCCTTCTGAACTCCAACGAGTAAAGTCCCAGTCTACTCAATCTATCATCAGAAGGTAACCCCCTCATCTCCGGAATCAGCATCGTGAATCGTCTCTGTACCCCCTCAAAAGCTAGTATATCCTTCGTTAAGTCAGGTGATCAAAACTGCACGCAGTACTCCAGGTGCGGCCTCACCAATACCCTATACAGTTGCAGAAGTACCTCGCTGCTTTTGTACTCCTTACCTCTCGCAATGAAGGCCAACATTCCATTCGCCTTCCTGATTACCTGCTGCACCTGCAAACTAACTTTTTGGGATTCATGCACAAGGACCCCCAGGTCCCTCTGCATCGCAGCATGTTGTAATTTCTCCCCATTCAAATAATATTCCCTTTTACTGTTTTTTTCCCAAGGTGGATGACCTCATGATTTCCGACATTGTATTCCATCTGCCAAACCTTAGCCATTTGCTTAACCTGTCTAAATCTCTTTGCAGCCTCTCTGTGTCCTTTACACAACTCGATTTCCCACTAATATAAGTTTCATCTGCAAATGTTGTTACACTACACGCTGTCCCCTCTTCCAGGTCATCTATGTATATTGTAAACATTTGTGGTCCCAGCAGCGATCCCTGTGGCACACCACTAACCACCGATTTCCGACCCAACTATAAACAGTCTGTACAACTGGTCCTGTCTCTATACACAGCCTGTGTGACGGGTCCTGTCTCTATCAACAGTTGTGTGACGTGTCCTGTCTCTATCTACATTCTGTGTAACTGCTTCTGTCCCTATAATGATAGAAACATAAAGACATAGAAATTTACAGCGCAGAAGAAGGCCATTTCGGCACATCGTGTCCACGCCGGCCGACAAAGAGCCGCACGGCTCTCGGTCAACAGCCCTGAAGGTTACATTTAAACCAATGAACAATGAACAATGGCGGAAAGGTAAAGAGCACCCAGCCCAACCCGTCCGCCCCACACAACTGCGACAGCCCTTATACTGAAACATTCTACACTCCACTCAAACTGGAGCCATGCGATCTCCTGGGAGAGGCAAAAACCAAATAAAAACAGAGGCCAATTGGCGAAATAAAATGTGTTACAATTAGATCCAAGTCAGTGTGATTTGATAACCATTACAGAGACGTGATTGCCAGGTGACCAAGACTGGGAAATAAATATTCAGCGGCACTTGACAATCCGGAAGGACAGCCAGACAGGAAAAGGAGGTTTGTTAGCTCCATTGATAAAGGATGGAATTACTACAATATTGCAAAATGATATTGGCTCAAATGATCAGGATGTCGAAACAGTTTAGCTGGAGATAAGGAATAATAAGGGGATTATATCACTGGTGGGCGTAGTTTATACGACCCATATCAGTAGCAACTCTGTTGGTCGGATTAGAAACCAGGAAATAGACGTGGCTTGTAAAAAGGGAAAAGCAATATGTGTGGATGATTTTAACCTCCATATTGATTGGACTAGTCAAATTGGTCAGGGTAGCATTGAGGAAGAGTTCATAGAGTGCATAAGGGACGGGTTCCTTGAGCAGTATGTAACGGAACCAACCAGGGGGCCGGCTATCTTATATCTGGTTCTATGTAATGAGACAGAATTAATAAATAATCTCCCAGTAAAGGCTCCCTTTTGGAAAGAGTGATGGTTAATTTTCAAATTTAGATTGAGGATGAAAAAGGTGGATCTCAAACCAGCGTACTAATCTTAAATAAAGGTAACTACAAAGGTATGAGGGCAGAGTTGGCAAAAGTGGAGTGGGAAAACAGATTAACAGTGGCGTACATTTAAGGAGATATTTCACAACTCTCAAGAAAAATATATTCCAGTGAGGAGAAAAGGGTGTAAAACAAAAGATAGCCATCCGTGGATAACTAAAGAAATACAGGACGGTATCCAATTAACAACAAGGGCATACAAAGTGGCCGAAACTACTGGGAGGACAGAAGATTGGGAAGTTTGTAAAAGCCAGCAAAGAATGACTCATCATTAGCAGTACTCCAGTCCTCTGGCACCATGCCCAAATCCAAAAAGGACTGGAAAATGATGGTCAATGCCTCTGCTATTTCCTCTTTTACTTTGCTCAACTGCCTCGGGTGCATTTTATCTGGGCCTAGGGACTTATCTACTTTAAAAGCTTCGAAGCCCGTTAAAACCTCCTCTCTAACTATGTTTATTTAATTTAGAATTTCACACTCCTCCTCGATAGCGGTATCTGCATTTCCTCTTTTCTTTTTGAAAACAGATGCAAAGTGTTCATTGAGAACCATACAAACATCTTCCACCTCCACACAAAGATTACCCTCATGGTCGCTAAGAGGCTGTACCATTTCTTTATTTACTCTCATGCTCTTAATGAATTTGTAGAACAGCTTTGAGTTTTCCTTTATTTTACTAGCCAAAAGATTTTCATGCTCTCTCTTAGCATTCCTAATATCCTTTTTAATTTTACCTCTTAACTTTCCATATTCCTCCAAAGATTCTATAGTATATAGCGGTCGGTATTGCCCTTTTTTTCTTTATCCTCCTTTGTAAGTTCCTATACATCCAGCGGGCCCTAGAATTATTTTACCCACCATTTTTCTTTACGGACACATGTTTGGCCTGAGCCTTCCGGATATCCTCCTTGAATGCCTCCCACTGTTCCGACAAGTAGCTGTTTCCAGTCCACGATGGCCAAATCAAACCTCAGCATATCAAAGTAAGCCTTTCTCCAATTTAAGACTTTTATGCCAGGCCTACCCCTGTCCTTATCCATAACTAACTTCAATGTGACAGAATTATAGTCAGTGGCACCCAAGTGCACTCGCACTAACTTGCCCAAATTCGTTCCACAAAACGAAATCCAATATCGCCCCCTCTCGCGTTGGGCTTGTTCAATACCGACTAAAAAACTTCTCTTGAATGCAATTTAAGCATTACGCACCCTCTATAAGCTTCACACTATATTTATCCCAATCAATATTAACATAGTTAAAATCTACTATTCTTACTACTCTCTGGTGCCTGTAGTTGCCAGTAATTTGCGGACATATTTGCTGCTCCATCTACTTGCATGACGGGCCTGTCTCTTTAAGCAGCCTGCATAGCAGGTCCTCTCTCTATCAGCAGCCTCTGCGACAGATCCTGTCTCTATAAACTGCCCATGTGACGGGGCCTGTCTCAATACACAGCCTGTGTACATAACAACATAAGCAAGAATAGCAGGAGTAGGCCCCTCGAGCCTGCTTCGCCATTAAATGTGATCTTGGCTGATCCGATCATGGTCTCAGCTCCACTTGCCTGACTGCTCCCCATAACCTCTTATTCCCTTGTCAATTAAGAAGCAAACTATCGCTGTCTTAAATCCAATCAATGACCCAGCTTCCACAGCTCTCTGAGGCAGCGAATTCCAAAGATTCACAACCCTCTGAGAGAAGAAATTCCTCCTCATTTCAGTTTTAAATGGGCGCCCCGTTATTCTAAGATTATTCCCCCTAGTTCTAGTCTGCCCTATCAGTGGAAATATCCTCTCTGCATCTACCTTGTCAAGCCCCCTCATAATCTTATACGTTTTGATAAGATCACCCCTTATTCTTCTGAATTTCAATGAGTAGAGGCGCAACCTACTCAACCTGTCGTCATAAGTCAACCCCTTCATCTCCTGAATCAACCGAGTGAACTTTCTCTGAATTGTCTCCAATGCAAGTATATCCATTCGTAAATTTGGAAAGCAAAACTGTACCGAGCATTCCTGGAGTGGACTCACGAATATGCTGTATAACTGTATCAAGATTTCCCTGCTGTTATACTCCAACCCTTTTGCAATAAAAGCCAGGATTCCATTGGACTTCCTGATCACTTGCAGTACCTGCATACTACCACCAGGTCCCACTGCACTGCAGAACTTTGCAATTTTTCTCCATTTAAATAATAACTTGCTCTTTTATTTTTTTCTGCCAAAGTGCATGACCTCACCCTTTCCAACATTATACTCCACTCACTTAGCCTGTCTCTGTCCATTTCCCGATTTTTTGTGACCTCCTCATTCATTACTTTTCCTCCCATCTTTGTATTGTCAGCAAACATGGCGATATTACACTCGGTACTTTCTTCCAAGTCTTTAATATAGATTGTAAGTAGTTGGGATCTCAGCACTGACCCCTGTGGCACCCCATTTGATACTGATTGCCAACGCGATAATGAACCAATTATCCTGACACTCCGTTTTCTGTAAATTACCAAATACTCTACCCATAATAATATATTAGCCGGAACCCCGGGAACGTGTAGCTTGTGCAGTAACCTTTTATGTGGCATTGCCAAATGCCTTATGGTAGTCCAAATACACCACATCTGCTGGTTCCCCTTTATCCAGCCTGTTCGTTACATCCTCAAAGAATTCCAGCAAATGTGTCAAACGTAACTTCCCCTTCATAAATCCATGCTGACTCTGCCTGACCGAATGATGCATTTCAAAATATCCTGCCACTGCTTCATTAATAATGATTCCAACATTTTCCCAAAAACAGATGTTAGGCTAACTGGTTTATAGTTTACTGCTCTTTGTCTGCCTGTTTTTTAAATAGACACGTTACATTTGTCGTTTTCCAATCTGCTGTGACTGCCCCAGAATCCAGAGAATTTGAATAAATTACAACCAATGCATCCACAATCCCTCCCACTACTTCTCTTAAGTCCCTACCATGCAAGCCATCAGGTCCAGGGGATTTATTCGACTTTAGTCCCATTATCGTACTGAATACAACCTCCTTAGTGATTGTGATTGTGTAAAGTTCCTCCCTCCCTCGCCATAGCCCCTTGACTATCCACTGTTGGGATATTGTTTGTGTCCTCTATCTTAAAGACAGATAAAACATATTTGTTCAGAGTATCTGCCATCTCCATGCTCCCCAGTACTAATTATGTGGTCTAGTCCTCTAAGGGACCAACATTTACTTTAGCCACTGTTTTACTTTTTAATTACCTCTATTGAAACTCTTGCTATCTGTTTTTGTATTTCGCGCCAGTTTACTTTGATATTCTATCTTCCCTTTCTTAATCATTGATTCAGTCATTTTTTGCTGGCTTTTAAATGCTTCCCAATCTTCTGTCCCCCCACCAGATTTGGCCACTTTGTATGCCCTTGTTATTAATTGGACACTGTCCTTTATGTCTTTAATTAGCCACGGATGGCGATCTTTTCTTTTACACCCTTTCATCCTCACTGGAATAAAAATTTCTTGGAGTTATGAAAAATCTCCTTAAATATACGCTACTATTCATCAACCGCCCTACACTTCAATCTATTTTCCCAGTCCACTTTAGCCAACTCTGCCCTCATACCTTGACAGTGTTCTTTATTTAAGCCCAGTACGCTGGTTTGAGATCTAACTTTCTCACCCTCCATCTGAATTTGAAATTCAACCATGCTATGATCACTGCTTCCAAGAGGATCATTTACTCGTAGATTGCTTATTAATCCTGTCTAATTGCACAGGACCAGATCGAAGATAGCCTGCCCCCTGGTTGGTTCCATTGCAGACTGCTCAAGGAATCTCTGCCTTCACTCTATGAACTCTTCCTCAAGGCTCCCCTGACCAATGTGATTCGTCCAATCAATATGAAGGTTAAAATCACCCATAATTATTGCGGTTCCCTTTTTACAATCCCCCACTATTTCCTGGTTTATACTCCGACTAACAGAGTTGCTACTGTTAGGGAACCTATACATTACTCCCACCAGTGACTTTTACCCCTTATTATTCATTATCTCCACCCAATGTGTTTGCACATTCCTTATCATTTGAGCCAATATCATTTCTCACTATTGCAGTGATTCCATCCATTATCCCTAGAGCTACCACACCTCATTTTCTTTTCTGTTTGTCCTTCCAGATTGTCAAGTACCCCGGATATTAAATTCCCTGTCCTAGTCACGTTGCAGCCACGTCTATGTAATGGCTATCGAATCAAACCCATTTTTATCTATTTGTGCTGTCAACTGATCTATTGTGTGACAAAAGCTACGTGCATTTATAAAAGTGCCTTTACATTTGATTTTTACCCTTTTTTTCCTGCTTGTTTCCTCTCTCCTTCAAACTCACTGGTGTAACTGGTCCTGGCTCTGCAAACAACCTGTGTGATGGGCCCAAGCTATGGCTCAACCCCCTCTTTGAGTGCTCAGTACATGTTGTACAATAACTGGCTGTGCCCCCCCCCCCATATGTCTGCGCATTGCATGTTATACAATTAACTCATTGGGCTTTCAAGAAGAGCCAGATTGCTTTATTTTATTTTTTAAAACAAGGATCCATGGATTTTGGAACTACAGATGTGTCGATAGTGTTTTGTACATTTCATGCATAACCTCCCTGCATTATATTAAATGATTTGTCTCGTAAAGAAACGGATCCCGTATTCATTCCTAGTTACCTTATTTACCTGGCCTGCTTTCTTCAGTAATCTGTGGGCATGCACTCCTTTGTTCCTCGACACTTTTCAGTATCGTACCATTTAACGTGTATTCCCTTGTCTTATTAGCCCTCCCAAAATACATTACCTCACAGTTCTCGTGATTGAATTCCGTTCACCAATTTCATGCCCACCTGACCAATCCATTGATATCTTCCTCCAGTCTAAAAATGTCTTCTTCACTTGGACTGCACAGTAATTTTTTTATCAGCTGCAAACTTCTTAATCAGATCCCCTACATCACTGATTTATACCACAAAAAGCAATGGACACAATATAGAGCCCTGCGGAACATTAGTGGATACAGCATTTAACACCTATTGCCCACTAATCTTTGTGTCTGGCTTCTGACACAATTTTTTGATCCAAATTGTCACATTCCTCTGGATCCCATGCACTTCTATATTGTTGACCAACCTGTAATTTGTGAACTTGTAAAAGGCCCTGCTAATATCTAAGTAGACTACATCAAATGCACTGCCATCATTAGCGCTCCTCGGTACGTCCTCAATCAAATTAGTGAGACACAGTCGTCGCTTAAAAATCCATGCTGGATTCCTTTGATTATCCCATGGCTTGTTAAATGCCGCTCTATTCTGGCTGTCAGAATTGTTCCGTTACTTTACCCACAGCTGACTGGCCTGCAACACTGACGATGAATAATGATGATGAACTCGGACTATAACTTTCTCTCTTCTTAAATAACAGTACTACGTTAGCAGCTCTCCAGTCCTCTGGTACCAGACCTGTAGCCAGGGACAATTGGAACATTATAGTCAAAGCCTCTGCTATTTCCTTCCTTGGTTTTTTAATAATCTTGCATATATTTCAGCCGCGCCTCGAAATTTAACAATATTCAAAGCTGCTAATCCCGTTAATACTTCTCTCACTATATTTACTTCAACTAATAATTGACACTCATCCTAATTAACTACAATGTCAGTATCGTCCCCTCTCTTCTCTGAAAACTGACACAATGTGTTTCTTCAGAAGCAAACCCACATCTTCCTCCTTCACAGATAGATTAACTCTTTGGTCCCAAATAGGCCCTACTCTTTCCTTAGTTATCCTTTTCTTCTTTATGAAGTGATGTAATATTTTTGGGTTTTTCTTGGTTTTACTTGTCAGTATTTTTCATGCCTTTTGTGCGCCTTTGTAATTTCATTTTTTTAATTGCAACTCTTCACTTTCTATAATCCTCTCGGGCTTGTGTCGTAATAAACTTTCGGTATATGACAAATGCTTCTCTTCTTTTCCTTATCCTATCCTCGATGCTCCTTAACATCCATATGGCTCTATATGTTGAGGTCCTCCCGTGTAATTTGCTCTGACCCTCACTGTCTCCTAATTGAAGGCTTCCCTCTGCTCTAACACAGATTTCCCTTCAAGTAGCTGCTTCCAGTCCACTTTTGTAAAATCCCATCTCAGCTTAGTAAAATTGGCCTTTTCCCCATTGAAAAGTTTTACACCTGGTCTATATTTGTGCTTTCAAATAATGGGAAATTTAATACAAATGTTCAAAATCATAATGGTTTCTGATAGTGCAGGGGAATCAAAACTCTTCCGAATGGCAGAACGCTGTGTAACCAAAGGACACAACCTGAAATTGATTCGCAAAAGAACCAGAGGAGAGATGAGCAGATTTTCTTGATGCAGTGAAATGTGATCTGTAATGCACTTTCTCAGAAGGTGTTGGATGCAGATTCAACAGGCACTTTCGACAGAGGATTAGATTATTAGTTGAAGTGGAAAAATTACAGCGATCATGATAAAGAGAATGACCAATAGATAGATCTTTGCAAATGACACAGGGACGCGGTGGGCCAAAAAGTATCATTATTGACTCTATGAACAAGAGATTGAGAGGGAGAACAGGGAGAGAGAGAAAGAGGGAAAAAGATTAAGCAATAAAGAAAAATCGAGACGGACAGACTGGGAGAGGTTCAGAGGAAAATAAATTAGATTGAAAAGTAGAATTGGATAAATATTTAAAGGCGAACATTTTTGCAGGACAATGGGGCAAGAACACGGGACTTAGACTAAAAGGAGGGCTGAGGCCATGGTGGGATTGGAAGAGAAGGATATGAATATTAAAATAAATGTGTTGCTGGATCGGGACTCAGTGTAGGTCAGTCATCACAGCGGTGATGTGTGAACGGGACTTGGTGTGAGTTAGGAAATGGGCAGCAGAGTTTTGAATGAGCTGTAGTTTATGCAAGCTTGTAACTGGGAGGATGACGAGGAGAGCATTGGAAAAACCAAGGCTCGATTTGACAAAGGCATGGATAAAGGTTTATGCAGTGCAATTGTTGAGCAGAGGCAGACAGGGGCGATATCATGGAGGTGGTAGTCGACAGGACTGGTGATTCACAGTGTTTCAGGTTGGAACTCAGCTAAGATTCATAGAGATTGCCATTGTTGCGAACAATCTGGTTCTGCCTCAGACACTGGCAAGGGAGGGGAACTGAGTTGGTAGATAGATACAGATTTTGTGACGAGGACCAACGGTAATGGCTTTGGTCTTCCTAAGATTTAAATGACAAAAGTAGTAATACAGTGAAACGTGTTTTACAGATTTGTTGATTGATTAAGAGAGGTAGCAGTTACACTAACAGCTTCAAAATGAGAGAGTAAATTCTGGACGAGCAATGCAGTTATCAAGAGTGCAGAGTTAATAGCTGGATGGAGAGACTTACCTGGAATACCAACAGCAGCAGAGGGCAGAGGAAATTACAAGAACAGTAATACAGTCAGTAAAAGTTAGTAGAGTTAATAGCTGGATACAGAAACTTACCTGGAACAACAGAAGTGGCAAAGATGAGTAAGTTATGAAAACAGTAATACAGTTAAACCTGATTTGTAAAGATAAAAACTGGATATAGAAACTTACCAGAAACACCAATAACAGCAAGGACAGGATAGTAAAAGTATTGAATAAGCCGAATTATGAGAGTAATCTTACTATGTATTGGCCAATAATCAAAAACTGTAGTATAGATGAATAAATCCCATTCCAAATCCCTATCCATTGTTGTAACTTTCCAACCCACTGTGCTTAGATTCTGATCCATTGATGCAGCATTCCAAGCTACTGTTCTTAGATTATGATCCATTGATGTTACATTCCAATCCACTGTTCTTAGATTCCGATCCTTTGATGTGATGTTGCAAACTATTGTTCTCAGGTTCCCTGTTAGTGCCGGAGGCGAAGCTCTCACTGACACTATGGGAGAACATATTGAAGGAATCTCTTAATAATAGAAGAGAGGAACCCTGCACTGATACAATTAGGCTCCATTGAGACTGATATTAATTACAGTCACGGAACAAACAGCTTCAGTTCACCCATAGAGACTGACATTAATTACAGTCACTGCACAAACAACTTCAGTTAACTCCTTTGAATCCAACAATTTTTGTACCACAAAATGTTTGAACATTTACCCGGTCACAATGGGATGTATGAGGGTTGCAGAGGGAAGCAATGGTAGAAATAGAGCAGGCTATGGCTGGACTCTTTCAATCCTCCTTGTATATGGGAGTGGTGTCAGAAGACTGTAGGTTTTCAAATGTTACAGCAAGTTTAAAAAAGGAGAGTGGGTTCAACCATACAACGACAGGCCTGTCAACCTAGCTTCGGTGCTGGGGAAAATTCTCGAGGCCTTATTCCAGGCTAAAATTATCTGTCACTTGGAAAGGATGAATTAATGAATGACAACCTGCACAAATTGCTTCAAAGACAACGTATGTCTGATAAACTTGCTTGGTTGTTCTGATGAAGTAACGGAGAGGGTTGATGTGTGTAGTGCAGTTGATGTTATGACTATGGACTTTCAAACGGCGCTTGCTACAGTGCCACATAATAGATTTAATCGGGAAATGGAAACCCATGGAAGTAAAGGGACACTGATTGTGTTGATACAACATTGGCTAAAGGACAGGTAAACGAGAATATTTTGAAGGGTTGTTTTTCTGATGGAAAGGAAGTATGGAGTGATGTCGCCCAGTGATCGATATAAGGGCCAGTGTCCTGTTTGATAGAAATTAATGGCCTGGAGTTGTCTAAAGGGCGTGTTTCATAGTCTGCAGATGGTATGAAACTCAGCAATGCAGCAAACAGTAAGGAGAGTAGCAGATTTCAGGAACACATCGAGAGACCGGGGAAATGGGCAGAAACATGGCAGTTAAAATTTAACATAAGAAAGTGTGAAGTGATACATTTTGGGAGGAAATATTAGGAGAGGCAATATAAACTAAATTATGCAATTTTAAAGGGAGTGCAGGTACAGAGAGACCTGGGAGTTAGAACATAAGAACACAAGACATAAGACTTAGGATCAGGAGTCGGCCATCTAGCCCCTCGAGCCTGCTTGCCATTCAACAAGATCATGGCTGATCTGGCCGTGGACTCAGCTCCACTTACCTTCCCACTCCCCATAACCCTAAATTCCCTTATTGGTTAAAAATCTATCTATCTGTGATTTGAATATATTTAATGAGCTAGCCTCATCTGCTTCCTTAGGCAGAGAATTCCAAAGATTCACAGCCCTCTGGGAGAAGAAATTCCTTCTCAACTCGGTTTTAAATTGGCTCCCCCGTATTTTGAGGCTATTCCCCCTAGTTCTAGTCTCCCCGACCAGTGGAAACAACCTCTCTGCCTCTATCTTGTCTATCCCTTTCATTATTTTAAATGTTTCTATAAGATCCCCCCTCATCTTTCTAAACTCCAACGAGTAAAGACCCAGTCTACTCAATCTATCATCATAAGGTAACCCCCTCATCTCCGTAATCAGCCTAGTGAATCGTCTCTGTAACCCCTCCAAAGCTAGTATATCCTTCCTTCAGTAAGGTTACCAAAACTGCACGCCGTACTCCAGGTGCGGCCTCACCAATATCCTATACATTTGCAGCAGGACATCCCTGCTTTTGTACTCCACCCCTCTCGCAATGAAGGCCAACATTCCATTCGTCTGCCTGATTCCCTGCTGCACCTGCAAACTAACTTTTTTGGATTCATGCACAAGGACCCCCAGGTCCCTCTGCACGGCAGCATGTTGTAATTTGTCCCCATTCAAATAATATTCCCTTTTACTGTTTTTTTTCCAAGGCGGATGACCTCACATTTTCCGACATTGTATTCCTTCTGCCAAACCTTAGCCCATTCGCTTAACCTATCTAAATCTCTTTGCAGCCTCTCTGTGTCCTCTGCACAACCCGCTTTCCCAATAATCTTTGTGTCATCTGCAAATTTTGTTGTACTACACTCTGTCCCCTCTTCCAGGTCATCTATGTATAATGTAAAAAGTTGTGGTCCCAGCACCGATCCTTGTGGCACACCAATAACCACCGTTTTCCAGCAAAAAATGACCCGTTTATCCTTACTCTCTGCTTTCTGTTATCCAGCCAATTCTCTATCCATGCAATACATTTCCTCTGACTCCACGTACCTTTACCTTCTGCAGTAACCTTTTGTGTGGCAACTTATCGAATGCCTTTGGAAATCTAAATGCACCACACCCATCAGTATATCTCTATCCACCATGCTCGTTATATCCTCAAAGAATTCCAGTAAATTAGTTAAACATGATTTCCCCTTCATGAATCCATGTTGCGTCTTCTTGATTGCAATATTCCTATCTAGATGTCCCGCTATTTCTTACGTAATGATAGTTTCAATCATTTTCCCCACTAGAGATCTTAAACTAACTAGCCTTAGTTACCTGCCTTTTATCTGCCCCCTTTTTTAAACAGAGAGGTTACATTTGCTGCTTTCCAACCCGCTGGTACCTCCACAGAGTCCAGAGAAATGTGGGAGATTGTTAAAAATGCATCTTCTATAACTTCTGCCATCTCTTTGAATAACCTGGGATGCATTTCTTCAGGACCAGGGGATTTGTCTACCTTGAGTCCCATTAGCCTGTCCAGCACTACCCCCCAAGTGATAGTGATTGTCTCAAGGTCCTCCCTTCCCACATTTCTGTGACCAGCAATTTTTGGCATGATTTTTTTAACTTCCACTGTGAAGACCGAAGCAAAATATTTGTTTAATGTCTCAGCCATTTCCACATTTCCCCATTCTTAAATCTCTCTTCTCATCTTCTAATGGACCAACATTTACTTTAGTCACTCTTTTCCGTTCTATATATCTGTAAAAGCTTTTACTATCTGTTTTTATGTTTTGCGCAAGTTTACTTTCTTAATCTATCTTTCCTTTCTTTATTACTTTCTTTGTCATTTTTTGCTGTCGTTTAAAATTCTCCCAATCTTCTAGTTTCCCACTAATCGTGGCCAGCTTATACGCATTGGTTTTTAATTTGATACTCTCCTTTATTTCCTTGGTTATCCCCGGCTGGTTATCCCTTCTTTAATGCCCTTCTTTTTCACTGGAATGTATTTTTGTTGAGCACTATGAAAGAGCTCCTTAAAAGTCCTCCACTGTTCCTAAATTGTGCCACCATTTAGTCTGTGTTTCCAGTCTACTTTAGCCAACTCTGCCCTCATCACTCTGTACTCCCCTTTGTCAAGCATAGTACGCTCGTTTGAGACACTACTTTCTCACCCGACACTAATCTTTGTAGAGAGACCTGGGAGTTATTGGACACTAATCTTTGGAGAGAGACCTGGCAGTTATCGGACACTAATCTTTGGAGGTGACAGGACAGGTTGGGAAGGCTTTTAAACCGAATACAGGATCTTTAGCTTTAAAAGCAATGTTATTTTGTTAAAACTTTATAAAACACTGCTTAGTCCTGAACTGGACTATTGTGTCCAATTCTGAGAATCACATTGAATGAAGGATGTCAAGGCCTTGGAGAAGGCGTAGACCAGATTTACTGAAATGTTACCAGAAATGAGACGTTTCAGTTGTATGGACAGTTTGCAGAAGCTAGGGTTGTTCTCCTTACAGCAGAGAAGATTAAGCAGAGATTAAATAGAGTTGTTCATGTTTATGAGCGGTTTGACTAGAGTAAATGATGAGAAACTGTTCCCGGTGGCTGATGGGTTGATAACCAAAAGAGACTGATTTAAGATAATTGGCAAAAAAACAGAGGGAAGATGAGGAGAATGTGTTTTATGCAGCGAGTTTTCATCTGGAATGCAAAGCCTTAATATGTGAGTGAAGCAAATTCAATAATGGTCCGCAATTGGCACTAAAACCCGGAATGTGCGGTCTTTTACCAGTGCAGTGTTAGGCCCTTAAAAACATGTTCATTAATATTTCTAAAAAATGCTTTCCCTTAAATATTTAATGAAATAACATTTTAATTAATGTTAAATATGTGAGGTATTTTTATTTATGCTAACTGAAGATTTATGTTTGGGGTATTTCCATTCATACTGATGATCACGTGGCCAAAAGGAGGCTTGAATACCTCTAGCGCCCCTGAGAGACATGGGCCTTTCCCCACACATACCCCGAGAATCTCCTTAACCCTTGGACCCACCGGTATGTGGGTCTTTCCCCACACAAACCCCGAGTGTCTCCATAACCCCCGAACCCACCATACCTGGGCCTCTCCCCACACATACCTAGATATTCCCATCAAACATTCCCAGGTTAGGTACATAGTAAAACTCGCTCAACTCTGTCCCATCAGACATTCCCAGGGTGGGCACAGCACGGGTTAGATACAGAGTAAAGCTCCCTCCACACTTTCCCACCGAATGCTCCCAGGACATATCGAGCACGGGTTAGACAGAGAATAAAGCTCCCTCGACACTGTCCCATCAAACACTCCCAGGGCAGGTACAGCACAGCACAGGTTAGATACAGAGTAAAGCTTCCTCTATACTGTCCCATCAAAACTCCCAGGACAGGTCCAGCGGGTTAGATACAGTGTAAAGCTGTCTCAAACACTGCCCCATCAAACACACCCAGGGCGGGTACAGCATGGTTTTGATACAGCGTAAAGCTCGCTCTACACTGTCCCATCAAACACTCCCAGGACAGGTAGAATACGGGTTGGATATAGAGTAAAGCTCCCTTTAGTTATATTTCTGAGCACGGCCCATTATTCGGACAGCATGGGTTGGATATGGAGTAAAGTTCCCTCTACACTGTCCCATCAAACACTCCCAGGGCGGGTACAGCATGGGTTGGATATAGAGTAACGTTCCCTCTACACTGTCCCATCAAACACTCTCAGGGCGAGTACAGCATGGGTTGGATATAGAGTAAAGTTCCCTTTAGTTATAATTCTGAGCACGGCCCATTATTCGGATAGCAATTTTCCAGGTTCTGGGGTAGCAGGTCCTCCACATTAAATGGAGCCTGAATTAACGTTGCCTTCTGCCGGGAATGTTGGACGGATCTGAAAGTCGGATTGAAGTCAGTGCCTTTGTTATTTTGCTCAGGGGTGAAGGTGTGTCTGTGGTGTGGGGGGCAGAAGGGTGTGAAGCCCGGAACAAGTGTCACATCCTTAGAATTGGAGCCTGGCCATTCTGCCGTGATATCAGGAAGTACTTCTTCACACAAAGGGCAGTAGGAATCTGGGAATCTCTCCCCCAAAATACTGTGCACTCCGAGCGTGAATTGAAAATGGTAACACTGTAATGGACAGATCATTGTCGCGTAAGGGTTTTAAGAAACAAAGGAGCTAGATGGAGTTATGATACAGGCCAGCCATGACCTAATCGAATGGTGGACCACGCTCGAGGGGCTGAATTGCCTCTTTCTGTTCAATAGCAGTGCTTTCAACGTTTTTCGGTGAGACCCTCAGAGTTACAATTAAATGGCTGGTGTGCAGAAACTCTTTACTTTGACCTGGAGAGTATTCTGCAGTTAATAACCACACGCACACATACACGGGGGAGTGAGGGGTGGGGGTCGGGGCAATTGGCTCCACCTTGGGCATTATAAAATGCTAGTCCACTAACAAAGACCAACAGTAACTTGGTTAAAAGCATAAATGTGTCTCCCATGCAGTTTTTTTTATCAATAAACGGAGGAACCAATCTGAGTAATTATTTAGCTGGTGAAGATTTGAAGGAATTCTTTGCCGCGACATACAGTCGGGCAACTAAAGTCAGAGCTCCCTGGATGATGAAACAGACAGAGATTATGATGAAGCAGAAAAAGAACGTGTATGACAGATGTCAGGTTGGAAATACATCTGAGAATCAGCATGTATCTCAAAAGATCAGCGAAGTGAAACAGAAAATAATAGGGGCAATGAGAATGTATGCAAATAGAATGGTAGTCAACATAAAATGTAATTTAAAAGTCTTCTATATGAATACTTATAGCAAAAGGGTAGTCAGAAGAGGGGTGGTGTCGATTCGGCACCAACAAGGAGACCTATGTTAGTTTGGCCTTCATAGCAAGGGGATTTGAATGTAGGAGCAGGGAGGTCTTACTCCAGTTGTGCAGGGCCTTGGCGAGGCTTCACCTGGAATATTGTGTTCAGTTTTGGTCTCATAATCTGAGGAAGGACGTTCTTGATATTGAAGGAGTGCCGCGAAGGTTCATCAGACTGATTCCAGTGATGGCTGCACTGATATATGAGGAGAGACTGAATCGACTGGGCCTTTATGCACTTGAGTTTAGAAGGATGAGAGGGGATCTCATAGAAACGTATAAGATTCTGACAGGTCTGGACAGGTTAGATGCGCGAAGAATGTTCCCGATTTTGGGGAAGTCCAGAACCAGAGGACATAGTCTTACGATAAGGAATGGGCCATTGAGGACTGAGATGAGGAGAAACTTCTTTACTCAGAGAGTTGTTAACATGTGGAATTCCCTACCGCGAAGCGTTGTTGATGCCAGTTCATTGGATATATATGGAGAGAAAGCAGGAAAGGAGTATTGAGGGAATGATCAGCCATGATCCTATTGAATGGCGGTGCAGGCTAGAAGGGCCAAATGGCCTACTCCTGCCCCTATTTTCTAAGGTTCTATGTTTCTATGCATAGAAGCATAGATGATGGCATCTCTCTTCAACAAGGAAGAAGATGCTGCCATAGACATAGGGAAGGAGGGGGTAGAGGTGACTTGTTGGATAAAAATGGATAAATAAGAGTTATTGGAATGCTGGCTGAATTTAAAGTAGATACATGAGCAGGAGTGGATGGGATGCATCCTAGAATGTTGACGGATATGAGAGAGGAAATTGCAGAGATTTGGCAATATTATTCCAAACCTCCATAGGTATGTGTGTGGTGCAAGAGGACTAAAGAATTGCAAATGTTACACTATTGTTCAAGAAATGGTGTACCAAAAAACCCAGCAACCACAGGCCTTTCACCTTTTAGAAACAGTAACCTAGGATGAAATTAACAGTCATTTGGCCAAGTGTGGCTTAATTAAAGAAAGCCACCAGAGATTTATTAATGGAAAATCATGTGTAAGCAAATTGATAGAGATTTTTGATGCGGTAACAGGGAGGGTTGCTGAGGACAATGCCGTTGACGTAATGCACATGGATTTATAAAAGACGTTCGGCAAAGTGCCACATTATAGGCTTTCCAGCAAAGTTATAGCCCATGGAATAAAAGGGGCAGTGGTAGCATGGATTGAAAATTGGCTATGCGACAGGAAACAGAGAGTCGTGGTGAACGGTTGTTTTTTTGGGCTTGAGGAAAGTATACAGTGGTGTTCCCCAGGGTTCGTTACTAGGACCACTGCTTTTCTTGATATATATTAATGATTTGAACGTGCGTGTACAGGGCAAATTAGCAACATTTGCAGATGACAGAAAATTTATAAGTATTGTAAACAGTGTGGAGGAGAGTGATTGACTTCAGGAAGACATAGACAGCCTCGTGAAGTGGGCTGAAATTTAACGCAGTAAAGTGTGAATTGATGCAGTTTGGAAGGAAGAATAAGAGGAATTATAAAGCTATATATACAATCCTAAAGTGCGTGCATGAACAGGAGGAACAGGTATAAAAATCAATTAAATGTGCTTATGGGATCCTGTGCTTCATAAACAGTGGTAGAGAGTACACAAGTTTGGAAATTATGCTAAATCTGTTAAAAAAACAGTTTGGCCCCAACTCGAGTATTGTGTCAAATTCTTGGCACCTCTCTTTGGGAAAGATGTGAACTTTGTGAAGGCCTTGGAAAAGATGCAGAATGATTTCAGGGATGAGGGACTTCAGTTACATGGATAGATTGATGAAGCTGGCGTTGTTCTGCTTGGAGCAGAGAAGATTGAGAGGAGATTTGATAGAAGTGTTCAAATTCATGATGGGTCTGGGCAGAGAAGTTCGAGAGAAATTGGCAATACAGGCAAAATGCAGAAGGCACAGATTTAAGGTGATGGGCAAAATATTCTTATGATTTTTTTATGCAGCGTGTTGTTAAGAACTGGAATGCGCTGTCTGAAAGCGTGGTGGAGTTCGACTCAATCTTATCTTTCCAGAAGGGAGTTGGATAAGTAACTGTGGAAAAAAAATCGCTGGGCTATGGTGAAGGCACAGGAGAGTGGGACGAGCTGAGATTCGGCACGGGCTCGACAGGCCGAAAGAGCTTGTTCTCTGGTGTAAACATACAATGATTCTTTGCAGAACCTGCCTTGGCAATGTTTCATGGGGACAATGTAGAGGGAGCTTTGGTCTGTATCTAACTCGTGCTGTACTGTCCCTGGGAGTGTTTGAAGAGACTATGTAGATGGAGCTTTACTCTGTATCTGGCCCGTGCTGCATCTGCCATTGGAGATTTTGATGGGACAGTGTAGAGGGAGCTTTACTCTGTATCTAAGCCGTGCTGTACATGTCGTAGGACTGTTTTAATTGCACACTGTAGGGTAGTTTTACTCTGTATGTAAACTGTGCTGCAGCCGGCTTACCCGTTATTGTACTACACATGTACAGGATCTGACAGTGAGACACACATGGGCTTTAAAGTTGCAGAGGGGAATGAATCGTTCCATTTTAGGGAATTATTTTATTCCAGTTGTATTTCTTATTTGAAAACTAAAGAGAATTCATTTTCACGGGAGCCCAAGGTGGAATTGTAATCGTGTTGTCAATATCATTGTCTACGGTATTGATGTAATGAGCAACATCAGCACCATCTCACGAAATCTGACAATGGTTGTGCTATGACCACACAGATACACAAATAGACTGTGAATCCACAACTCCCTGTTCACTTGCTGCGTGTTCCAGCAGATTCTGTTTCTATTTCCAATCAAACATGTCTAGGTCCTCAGGTTTTGTATATTCCACCATCTTGTTTCTTTCTGTGTTTGAAGACACTGAAGTTGCTCAGTTTACATATGCATCCCTCCCGTCTGTATACAGATAGCTCCGCGAGAGAAGGAAGATTGTGGGACACCAGTTAGTGTACAGACATATCGACTAGTTAGAGGGACTGAGAGAAAACAGTCAGTGTACAGACATCTCCCCTAGGTAGAGGGACTGAGAGACGTCAGTCAGTGTTCAAACATCGTCCTGAAATAGTAGAGAGAGACACAATTTAGTTTACAGATAACTCGCTGAGAAAGAGGTGCCTGAGAGACACCAGGCAGTGTACAGACATGTCCCTGAGCGAATCGGAGAGACACGTTAGTGTACTGATATCTCCCTGAGAAAGAGGGGAATGTGAGTCCCAGTCAGTGCACATACATCTCCCTGAGCGAGTATGGAGAGACACTAGTCAGTTTACAGATATCTCCCTGAGAAAGAGCGGTCTGTGAGACATCTATCAAGAGTACAAATATCTCCCTCAGCGCGAGGGGCTGAGAGACAACAGTCAGTGCACAGTTATCTCCATGAGAGAGAGGGAACGAGAGACGTTAGTCCATATAAAAATATCTTCCTGAGGGAGAGAGCTCTGAGAGACAAAAGTCTTGTGTATAAATACATCCCTGAGGGTGAGAGGCTGAGAGACATCAGAATGTGTACAAATATCCGCATCATGAAGAGGCACATAGAGACACCAGTTACTGTACAGATACCTCCCTGAGGATGAGGGGCAGAGAGAGAACCGTCAGTTTACAGATATCAACCTGAGGGAGGGGAGAATGAGTGATACCAGTCAGTGTACCGATATCTCCCTGAGGGCGAGGGGCTGAGAGACACCATTTTGTGTATAGATATCACCCAGTGGTCGAGGGACTGAAGCCACCCGTCAGTGTACAGATATCTCCCTGAGGGAGAGGGGACTGAGGGACACCAGTCAGTGCACAGATATTTCCGTGTGAGACACAATTCAGTGTACACATATCTCTCAGGGGGAGGTGTGACTGAGAGAAACCATTCATTGTACAGATATCATTGTGAGGGAATGGCACAGAAAGACGTCAGTCAGTTTAGAGACATCTCCCTTCGAGACGGTGCTGATAGACACCAGTCCCTTTACTGATATCTCCATGTGATAACATCACTGAGAGGCATCAGTCAGTGGACAGATACTTCCCCGAGAGAGAGGACTGAGAGACACCTGTCTGTTTATAGATGTCTCCCTGAAGGAGAGCGACTGGAAGCCAATAGTCAATGTACAGGTTTCTTCCCGATGAGAGGCTCAAAGAGTGAACATTCAGTGTACAGTTATCTCCCTGATGGAGAGGGGCTGGGAGACACCATTCATTGTACAGAAAACTCCCTGAGGGTGAGAGTCTGAGTGATACCAGTCAGCGTACACATATCTCCTTGTGAGACACCAGTCAGTGCAAAGAGGATGATGGTGAGGGAGACACCACTAATTGAGCAGACATCTCCCTGACCGAGAGAGGACTGAGAGACACCAGTAAATGTAGATACATCTCCCCGAGAGTCAACATAAGGTCAAAAGACATCTCCCTGAGAGAGAGAGATTGAGAGATACCAGTCAGTGTACAGATATCACACAGAGGGAGAGGAGGTGAGAGATAACAGAAAGTGAACCGATATCCCCCAGAGGGATAGGCACAGAGAGACAATCAGTGTAAACATATTTCCCTCATGCAAGAGGGACTGAGAGACAGCAGTCAGTGCAAAGATATTTCCTTCATGGAAAGGGACTGAGAGACACCAGTCAGTTTACTGATATCTCCCTTAAAGAGAAGCAATGAGAGATACCAGACAGTGCACATATATCTCCCCATGACACAGTAGTCAGCATACAGAATTCTCCCTGAGAGATGGGACTGAGTGACACCTGTCTGAGTATAGATATCTCCCTTTGCGAGAGGAACTGAGAGATACCAGTCCGTGTACAGGTATTTCACGCAGTGAGAGGTACTGAGAGACACCAGTCAGTGTACAGATATCTCCCTGAGGGAGAGGAACTTGGAGAAACCAGTCAGTCTACAGATATCTCCATGAGGGAGAGGGATTGTGAGACACCAGTCAGTGTACAGATGTCTCCATGAGGGAGATGCACAGAGATAGATCAGTCAGTGTAGAGCTATCATCCTGAGGGAGAGGGACTGAGATACACCAGTCTGTGTACAGATATCTCCCTGAGGGAGATGGGACAGAGAGATACCATTCAGCGTACAAATATCTCCCAAAGAGCGAGTGATTATGAGAAACCAGTCAGCGTACAGATATCGCTGTGAGAAAAAGAACTAGGAGCGATCATTCAGTTTGCAGGGAACTCACTGTGGATGAAGGACTGGAGGACAACAATCAGTGTACAGACATCTCCCTCAATGAGAGTGACTGAGAGATATCAGTCAGTTTACTGATATCTCCCTTTGCGAGAAGGAATGAGAGACACCAGTAAGTGTACAGATATCTCGCTGAGGGAGAGAGACTGAGAGACACCAGGCAGTGTACAGATATCTCCCTGAGGCAGATGGACTGAGAGACACCAGTCAGTGCACAGATATCTCCCAGAGGGAGTGGGACTGAGAAGCACCAGTTAGTGTAAACATATCTTCCTGAGGGAGAGGGTGTGAGAGACCACTCAGTTTAAAGATATCACCCAGAGGGAGAAGGACTGAGAGACACCAGTCAGTGTACAGATATAAGCATGAGAGACAGAGAGACTAAGAGATATCAGTCAGTGTACCGATATCTCCCTTAGGGAGAGGGATTGAGTGACACCAGTCAGTGTACAGATATCACACTGAGGGAGAGGGACTGAGAGAAAACAGTCAGTGTACTGATATCTCCCTGAGAGGGAGCAACTGAGAGACGCCAGTCTGTGTACAGATATCACCCTGAGAGAGAAGTACTGAGAGACGCCAGTCAGTGTACACATATCACCCCGACAGGCAGGTACTGAGAGACACCAGTCAGTGCGCAGATATCTCCCTGAGAAATTGGGGAATTCGAGACACCAGTCGGTGAACAGATATCACCTTGAGAGGGAGGGACTGAGAGACACAAGTCAGTTTGCACATATGTGCCCGAGGGGAAGGGACTAAGAATCCCAACTCCGTGTACACATGTGTCCGTGAGAGAGATGGACTTGGAAACACCAGTCAGCGTACAGATATCTTCCTGAGGGAGAGGCACTGAGAGACACAAGTCAATGTACAGATATCTCCATGAGATTGAGGGATTAAGGTACACCAGTCAGTGTGCAGATATCACCCTCAGAGGCAGGGAATGTGAGACAATAGTCAGTGGACATATATCGCACTGATGCAGATTCACTGATAGCTACCCTTCAGTGCACATATATATCGCTGAGGGAGAGGAACTGAGAGACACCAGTCAACGTACAGAACTGTCCATAAGGGAGAGCGACTGAGAGACACCAGTCAGTGTATAGATATCTCCCTGAGGGAGAGGGAATGAGAGAAACCAGTCAGGGTACAGATATCTCCCTGAGGGAGAGGGACTGATAGACAAAAGTCAGTGTACAGATATGACCCTGAGGGAAAGTGGACTGAGAGACACCAGTCAGTGAACAGATATCTCCCTGAGAGGGAGGGACTTAGAGACGCCAGTCAGTGTACAGATATCTCCCTGAGGGAAAGGGTCTGAGAGACACCAGTCAGTGTACATATATCACCGTGAGAGGGAGGTACTGAGAGACACCAGTCAGTGTATAGATATCTCCTGAGGGAGAGGGACTGAGAGACACCAGTCAGCGCAGAGATATCTCCCTGTGAGGCTGCGAATGAGACACACCAGTCCGTGTACAAATATCTCATTGATGGAGAGGGACTGAGAGATACCGTCAGTGTACATATATGTACGTTAGGGAGAGGAACTGAGAGACACCAATCAGTGAACAGATATCTACCAGAGGGAGAGTGACTATGAGGCACCAGTCAGTGTACGGATATCTGCAAGGGTGGGAGGGACTGAGAGACACCAACCAGTGTACAGATATCTCACTGAGAGGGAGTTACTGAGAGGCACCAGTCAGTGTACAGATATCTCCCTGAGGGAGAGGGACTGAGAGACATCAGGCAGTGTACAGATATCTCCCTGAGAGACAGAGAGACTGAGAGACATCAGTCAGTGTACAGATATCGCCTTGAGGAAGAGGGACTGAGAGACACCAGTCAGTGTACAGATATCTTCCTGAGGGAGAGGGAAGCAGAGACACCAGTCAGTGTACAGATATCTCCTTGAGGAAGAGGGACTGAGAGACACCAGTCAGTGTACAGATATCTTTTTGAGGGAGAGGGAAGGAGAGACCACTCAGTTTAAAGATATCTCCCAGTGGGAGAACGACTGAGCGACACCAGTCAGTGTACAGATATTTCCCTGAGGGAAATGGACTGAGAGACCAGTCAGTGCACAGATATATCCCTGAGAGACAGAGAGACTGAGAGAGATCAGTCAGGGTACCGATATCTCCCTGAGGGAGAGGGATTGAGAGACACTAGTCAGTGTACAGATATCTCCCTGAGGGAGAGGGACTGATAGACAAAAGCCAGTGTACAGATATGACCCTGAGGGAAAGTGGACTGAGAGACACCAGTCAGTGAACAGATATCTCCCTGAGAGGGAGGGACTTAGAGACGCCAGTCAGTGTACAGATATCTCCCTGAGGGAAAGGGTCTGAGAGACACCAGTTAGTGTACATATATCACCGTGAGAGGGAGGTACTGAGAGACACCAGTCAGTGTATAGATATCTCCTGAGGGAGAGGGACTGAGAGACACCAGTCAGCGCAGAGATATCTCCCTGTGAGGCTGAGAATGATACACACCAGTCCGTGTACAAATATCTCATTGATGGAGAGGGACTGAGAGATACCGTCAGTGTACATATATGTACGTTAGGGAGAGGAACTGAGAGACACCAATCAGTGAACAGATATCTACCAGAGGGAGAGTGACTATGAGGCACCAGTCAGTGTACGGATATCTGCAAGGGTGGGAGGGACTGAGAGACACCAACCAGTGTACAGATATCTCACTGAGAGGGAGTTACTGAGAGGCACCAGTCAGTGTACAGATATCTCCCTGAGGGAGAGGGACTGAGAGACATCAGGCAGTGTACAGATATCTCCCTGAGAGACAGAGAGACTGAGAGACATCAGTCAGTGTACAGATATCTCCTTGAGGAAGAGGGACTGAGAGACACCAGTCAGTGTACAGATATCTTCCTGAGGGAGAGGGAAGGAGAGACCACTCAGTTTAAAGATATCTCCCAGTGGGAGAAGGACTGAGCGACACCAGTCAGTGTACAGATATTTCCCTGAGGGAAATGGACTGAGAGACCAGTCAGTGCACAGATATATCCCTGAGAGACAGAGAGACTGAGAGAGATCAGTCAGGGTACCGATATCTCCCTTAGGGAGAGGGATTGAGAGACACTAGTCAGTGTACAGATATCTCCCTGAGGGAGAGGAATTGAGAGACTACAGTCAATGCACAGACATGTCCATAAGGGAGAGCGACTGAGAGACACCAGTCAGTTAACTGATATCTACCTGAGAGAGAGGGTCTGAGAGACACCAGTCAGTGTTCAGATACCATCCTGAGGGAGAGGGACTGAGAGACATCAGTCAGTTTACAGATATTTCGCTAAGAGGGAGCAACTGGGTGACGCCAGTCTGTGTACAGATGTCTCCCTGAGGGATAGGAACTGACAGACAGCAGTTAGTGTACAGATATCACCCTGAGAGAGAGGTACTGAGAGAGACCAGTCATTGGACAGATATCTCCCTGAGGGAGAGGGACTGAGAGATACCAGTCAGTGTACAGATATCATCCTGAGGGAGAGAGACTCAGAGACACCAGTCATTGTACAGATATCTCCCTGAGGGAGAGGGACTGAAAGACAGCAGTCAGTGTACAGATATCACCCTGATAGGGTGGTACTGAGAGAGACCAGTCTGTGTACAGATGTCTCCCTGAGGGAGAGGAACTGACAGACAGCAGTCAGTGTACAGATATCACCCTGAGAGCGTGGTACTGAGAGAGACCAGTCAGTGTACAGATTTCTGAGAAACAGAGAGACTGAGAGACATCAGTCAGAGGACAGATATCTCCTTGAGGGAGAGGGACTCAGAGACACCAGTCAGTGCACAGATATCTCCCGGAGGGAGTGGGACTGTGAAGCACCAGTCAGTGTACAGATATCTTCTTGAGGGAGAGGGACTGAGAGACTACTCAGTTTAAAGCTATCTCCCAGAGGGAGAAGGACTGAGAGACACCAGTCAGTGTACAGATATTTCTCTGACGGAAATGGACTGCGAGACCAGTCAGTGCACAGATATATCCCGGAGAGACAGAGAGACTGAGAGCGATCAGTCAGTGTACCGATATCTCACATAGGGAGAGGGTTTGAGAGACACCAGACAGTGTACTGATATCAGCCTGAAGGAGAGGGACTGAGAGACAACAGTCAGTGTACTGATATCTCCCTGAGAGGGAGCAACTGAGAGACGCCAGTCAGTGTACAGATATCACCCTGAGAGGGAGGTACTGAGAGACACCAGTCATTGTACAGATATCACCCTGAGAGGGAAGGACTGAGAGACACCAGTGAATGTACAGATATCTCACTGAGTAATTGGGGAATTCGAGACACCAGTCAGTGAACATATATCACCTGAGAGGGAGAGACTGAGCGATACAAGTCAGTGTACAGATATGTCCAAGCGGGGAAGGGACGAAGAGTCCCCCGTCCGTGTACAGATGTGTCCGTGAGAGAGATGGACTTTGAGACAACAGTCAGTGTGCAGATATCTCCCTGAGGGAGAGGCACTGAGAGACACAAGCCAATGTACAGATACCTCCATGAGAGTGAGGGATTGAGATACACCAGTTATTGTACAGATATCACCCTCAGTGGCAGGGAATGAGAGTCAGCAGTCAGTGCACAGATATCGCACTGATGGAGATTCACTGAGAGCTACCCTTCAGTGTACATATATATCGCTGAGGGAGAGCAATTGACAGACAACAGTCAATGTACAGACATGTCCATAAGGGAGAGCGACTGAGAGCGACACCATTCAGTTTACTGATATCTCCCTGAGTGAGAGGGACTGAGAGACACCAGTCAGTGTACAGATATCATAATGAGGGAGAGAGACTCAGAGACACCAGTCATTGTGCAGATATCTCCCTGAGGGAGAGGGACTGACAGACAGCAGTCAGTGTACAGATATCACCCTGATAGGGTGGTACTGAGAGAGACCAGTCTGTGTACAGATTTCTCACTGAGGGAGAGGAACTGACAGACAGCAGTCAGTGTACAGATATCACCATGAGAGCGTGATACTGAGAGAGACCAGTCAGTGTACAGATTTCTCCCTGAGGCAGAGGGACTGAGAGACACCAGTCAGTGTATAGATATCTCCCTGAGGGAGAGGGAATGAGAGACACCAGTCAGTGTGCAGATATCACCCAGAGAGGAAGGTACTCAGAGATACCAGTCAGTGTATACATATCTCCCTGATGGAGAGGTCTGATAGACACCAGTCAGCGCAAAGATATCTCCCTGTGAGGCAGAGAATGAGAGACACAAGTCCGTTTACAGATATCTAATTGATGGAGAGGGACTGAGATATACCCGTCAGTGTACAGAAATGTCCGATAGGGAGAGGAACTGAGAGACACCAATCAGTGAACAGATATCTTCCAGAGGGAGAGGGACTGAGAGGCACCAGTCAGTTTACCGATATCTCCCAGGGAGGGAGGGACTGAGAGACATCAGCCAATGTACAGTTATCTCCTTGAGAGGGTGTTACTGAGAGGCACCAATCAGTGTACAGATATCTCCCTGTTTTGGAGGTAATAAGAGAGACCAGTCAGTGTATCGATATATACGTGAGGGAGAGGGACTGAGAGACACCAGGCAGTGTACAGATATCTCCCTGAGAGACAGAGAGACTGAGAGACATCAGTCAGGGGACAGATATCTCCTTGAGGGAAAGGGACTGAAAGACCACTCAGTCTAAAGTTATCTCCCAGAGGGAGAAGGACTGAGAGAAACCAGTCAGTGTACAGATATTTCCCTGAGGGAAATGGACTGAGAGACCAGTCAGTGCACAGATATATCCCTGAGAGACAGAGAGACTGAGAGAGATCTGTCAGTGTACCGATATCTCCCTTAGGGAGAGGGATTGAGAGACACCAGTCAGTGTACAGATGTTACCCTGAGAGAGAGGGACTGAGAGACAACATTCAGTGTACTGATATCTGCCTGAGAGCGAGCAACTGAGAGACTCCAGTCAGTGTACAGATATCACCCTGAGAGAGAGGTACTGAGTGACACCAGTCATTGTGCAGATATCTCCCTGAGGGAGAGGGACTGACAGACAGCAGTCAGTGTACAGATATCACCCTGATAGGGTGGTACTGAGAGAGACCAGTCTGTGTACAGATTTCTCACTGAGGGAGAGGAACTGACAGACAGCAGTCAGTGTACAGATATCACCCTGAGAGCATGGAACTGAGAGAGACCAGTCAGTGTACAGGTTACTCCCTGAGGCAGAGGGACTGAGAGACACCAGTCAGTGTATAGATATCTCCCTGAGGGAGAGGGAATGAGAGACACCAGTCAGTGTGCAGATATCACCCAGAGAGGAAGGTACTCAGAGACACCAGACAGTGTACTGATATCAGCCTGAAGGAGAGGGACTGAGAGACAACAGTCAGTGTACTGATATCTCCCTGAGAGGGAGCAACTGAGAGACGCCAGTCAGTGTACAGATATCACCCTGAGAGGGAGGTACTGAGAGACACCAGTCATTGTACAGATATCACCCTGAGAGGGAAGGACTGAGAGACACCAGTGAATGTACAGATATCTCACTGAGTAATTGGGGAATTCGAGACACCAGTCAGTGAACATATATCACCTGAGAGGGAGAGACTGAGCGATACAAGTCAGTGTACAGATATGTCCAAGCGGGGAAGGGACGAAGAGTCCCCCGTCCGTGTACAGATGTGTCCGTGAGAGAGATGGACTTTGAGACAACAGTCAGTGTGCAGATATCTCCCTGAGGGAGAGGCACTGAGAGACACAAGCCAATGTACAGATACCTCCATGAGAGTGAGGGATTGAGATACACCAGTTATTGTACAGATATCACCCTCAGTGGCAGGGAATGAGAGTCAGCAGTCAGTGCACAGATATCGCACTGATGGAGATTCACTGAGAGCTACCCTTCAGTGTACATATATATCGCTGAGGGAGAGCAATTGACAGACAACAGTCAATGTACAGACATGTCCATAAGGGAGAGCGACTGAGAGCGACACCATTCAGTTTACTGATATCTCCCTGAGTGAGAGGGACTGAGAGACACCAGTCAGTGTACAGATATCATAATGAGGGAGAGAGACTCAGAGACACCAGTCATTGTGCAGATATCTCCCTGAGGGAGAGGGACTGACAGACAGCAGTCAGTGTACAGATATCACCCTGATAGGGTGGTACTGAGAGAGACCAGTCTGTGTACAGATTTCTCACTGAGGGAGAGGAACTGACAGACAGCAGTCAGTGTACAGATATCACCATGAGAGCGTGATACTGAGAGAGACCAGTCAGTGTACAGATTTCTCCCTGAGGCAGAGGGACTGAGAGACACCAGTCAGTGTATAGATATCTCCCTGAGGGAGAGGGAATGAGAGACACCAGTCAGTGTGCAGATATCACCCAGAGAGGAAGGTACTCAGAGATACCAGTCAGTGTATACATATCTCCCTGATGGAGAGGTCTGATAGACACCAGTCAGCGCAAAGATATCTCCCTGTGAGGCAGAGAATGAGAGACACAAGTCCGTTTACAGATATCTAATTGATGGAGAGGGACTGAGATATACCCGTCAGTGTACAGAAATGTCCGATAGGGAGAGGAACTGAGAGACACCAATCAGTGAACAGATATCTTCCAGAGGGAGAGGGACTGAGAGGCACCAGTCAGTTTACCGATATCTCCCAGGGAGGGAGGGACTGAGAGACATCAGCCAATGTACAGTTATCTCCTTGAGAGGGTGTTACTGAGAGGCACCAATCAGTGTACAGATATCTCCCTGTTTTGGAGGTAATAAGAGAGACCAGTCAGTGTATCGATATATACGTGAGGGAGAGGGACTGAGAGACACCAGGCAGTGTACAGATATCTCCCTGAGAGACAGAGAGACTGAGAGACATCAGTCAGGGGACAGATATCTCCTTGAGGGAAAGGGACTGAAAGACCACTCAGTCTAAAGTTATCTCCCAGAGGGAGAAGGACTGAGAGAAACCAGTCAGTGTACAGATATTTCCCTGAGGGAAATGGACTGAGAGACCAGTCAGTGCACAGATATATCCCTGAGAGACAGAGAGACTGAGAGAGATCTGTCAGTGTACCGATATCTCCCTTAGGGAGAGGGATTGAGAGACACCAGTCAGTGTACAGATGTTACCCTGAGAGAGAGGGACTGAGAGACAACATTCAGTGTACTGATATCTGCCTGAGAGCGAGCAACTGAGAGACTCCAGTCAGTGTACAGATATCACCCTGAGAGAGAGGTACTGAGAGACACCAGTCATTGTGCAGATATCTCCCTGAGGGAGAGGGACTGACAGACAGCAGTCAGTGTACAGATATCACCCTGATAGGGTGGTACTGAGAGAGACCAGTCTGTGTACAGATTTCTCACTGAGGGAGAGGAACTGACAGACAGCAGTCAGTGTACAGATATCACCCTGAGAGCATGGAACTGAGAGAGACCAGTCAGTGTACAGGTTACTCCCTGAGGCAGAGGGACTGAGAGACACCAGTCAGTGTATAGATATCTCCCTGAGGGAGAGGGAATGAGAGACACCAGTCAATGTACAGATATCACCCAGAGAGGAAGGTACTCAGAGACACCAGTCAGTGAATACATATCTCCCTGATGGAGAGGACTGAGAGACACCAGTCAGCGCAAAGATATCTCCCTGTGAGGCAGAGAATGAGAGACACAAGTCCGTTCACAGATATCTAATTGATGGAGAGGGACTGAGAGATACCCGTCAGTGCACATATATGTCCGTTTGGGAGAGGAACTGAGAGACACCAATCAGTGAACAGATATCTTCCAGAGGGAGAGGGACTGAGTGGCACCAGTCAGTTTACCGATATCTCCCAGGGAGGGAGGGACTGAGAGACATCAGCCAATGTACAGATATCTCCTTGAGAGGGTGTTACTGAGAGGCACCAATCAGTGTACAGATATCTCCCTGATTTGGAGGTACTAAGAGAGACCAGTCAGTGTATCGATATATACGTGAGGGAGAGGGACTGAGAGACACCAGGCAGTGTACAGATATATCCCTGAGAGACAGAGAGACTGAGAGACATCAGTCAGGGGACAGATATCTCTTTGAGGGAAAGGGACTGAAAGACCACTCAGTCTAAAGTTATCTCCCAGAGGGAGAAGGACTGAGAGAAACCAGTCAGTGTACAGATATTTCCCTGAGGGAAATGGACTGAGAGACCAGTCAGTGCACAGATATATCCCTGAGAGACAGAGAGACTGAGAGAGATCTGTCAGTGTACCGATATCTCCCTTAGTGCCACGTGCTAGTCAGAGTAGGAATCGCAGGATAGCTCAGATGAATACGTGGCTTGAGCAATGGTGCAGCAGGGAGGGATTCAAATTCCTGGGGCATTGGAACCGGTTCTGGGGGAGGTGGGACCAGTACAATCCGGACGGTCTGCACCTGGGCAGAATCGGAACCAATGTCCTCGGGGGAGTGTTTGCTAGTGCTGTTGGGGAGGAGTTAAACTAATATGGCAGGGGGATGGGAACCAATGCAGGGAGATAGAGGGCAACAAAAAGGAGGCAAAAACAAAAGACCGAAAGGAGATGAGGAAAAGTGGAGGGCAGAGAAACCCAAGGCAAAGAACAAAAAGGGCCATTGTACAGCAAAATTCTAAAAGGACAGAGGGTGTTAAAAAAACAAGCCTAAAGGCTTTGTGTCTTAATGCAAGGAGTATCCGCAATAAGGTGGATGAATTAACTGTGCAAATAGATGTTAACAAATATGATGTGATTGGGATTACGGAGACGTGGCTCCAGGATGAGCAGGGCTGGGAACTCAACATCCAGGGGTATTCAACATTCAGGAAGGATAGAATAAAAGGAAAAGGAGGTGGGGTAGCATTGCTGGTTAAGGAGGAGTTAAGGCAATAGTTAGGAAGGACATTAGCTTGGATGATGTGGAATCTATATGGGTAGAGCTGCAGAACACCAAAGGGCAAAAAACGTTAGTGGGAGTTGTGTACAGACCTCCAAACAGTAGTAGTGATGTTGGGGAGGGCATCAAACAGGAAATTAGGGGTGCATGCAATAAAGGTGCAGCAGTTATAATGGGTGACTTTAATATGCACATAGATTGGGCTAACCAAACTGGAAGCAATACGGTGGAGGAGGATTTTCTGGAGTGCATAAGGGATGGTTTTTTAGACCAATATGTCGAGGAACCAACTAGGGGGGATGCCATCTTAGACTGGGTGTTATGTAATGAGAAAGGATTAATTAGCAATCTCGTTGTGCGAGGCCCCTTGGGGAAGAGTGACCATAATATGGTGGAATTCTGCATTAGGATGGAGAATGAAACAGTTAATTCAGAGACCATGGTCCAGAACTTAAAGAAGGCTAACTTTGAAGGTATGAGGCGTGAATTGGCTGAGATGGATTGGCGAATGATACTTAAGGGGTTGACTGTGGATGGGCAATGGCAGACATTTAGAGACCGCATGGATGAACTACAACAATTGTACATTCCTGTCTGGCATAGAAATAAAAAAGGGAAGGTGGCTCAACCGTGGCTATCAAAGGAAATCAGGGATAGTATTAAAGCCAAGGAAGTGGCATACAAATTGGCCAGAAATTGCAGCGAACCTGGGGACTGGGAGAAATTTAGAACTCAGCAGAGGAGGACAAAGGGTTTGATTAGGGCAGGGAAAATGGAGTATGAGAAGAAGCTTGCAGGGAACATTAAGACGGATTGCAAAAGTTTCTATAGATATGTAAAGAGAAAAAGGTTAGTAAAGACAAATGTAGGTCCCCTGCAGTCAGAATCAGGGGAAGTCATAACAGGGAACAAAGAAATGGCGGACCAATTGAACAAGTACTTTGGTTCGGTATTCACGAAGGAGGACACTAACAACCTTCCGGTTATAAAAGGGGTCGGGGGGTCTAGTAAGGAGGAGGAACTGAGGGAAATCCTTATTAGCCGGGAAATTGTGTTGGGGAAATTGATGGGATTGAAGGCCGATAAATCTCCAGGGCCTGATGGACTGCATCCCAGAGTACTTAAGGAGGTGGCCTTGGAAATAGTGGATGCGTTGACAGTCATTTTCCAACATTCCATTGACTCTGGATCAGTTCCTATGGAGTGGAGGGTTGCCAATGTAACCCCACTTTTTAAAAAAGGAGGGAGAGAGAAAACAGGGAATTATAGACCGGTCAGCCTGACATCGGTAGTGGGTAAAATGATGGAATCAATTATTAAGGATGTCATAGCAGTGCATTTGGAAAGAAGTGACATGATTGGTCCAAGTCAGCATGGATTTGTGAAAGGGAAATCATGCTTGACAAATCTTCTGGAATTTTTTGAGGATGTTTCCAGTAGAGTGGATAAGGGAGAACCAGTTGATGTGGTATATTTGGACTTTCAGAAGGCTTTCGACAAGGTCCCACACAAGAGATTGATGTGCAAAGTTAGAGCACATGGGATTGGGGGTAGTGTACTGACATGGATTGAGAACTGGTTGTCAGACAGGAAGCAAAGAGTAGGAGTAAATGGGTACTTTTCAGAATGGCAGGCAGTGACTAGTGGGGTACCGCAAGGTTCTGTGCTGGGGCCCCAGCTGTTTACACTGTACATTAATGATTTAGATGAGGGGATTAAATGTAGTATCTCCAAATTTGCGGATGACACTAAGTTGGGTGGCAGTGTGAGCTGCGAGGAGGATGCTGTGAGGCTGCAGAGCGACTTGGATAGGTTAGGTGAGTGGGCAAATGCATGGCAGATGAAGTATAATGTGGATAAATGTGAGGTTATCCACTTTGGTGGTAAAAACAGAGAGACAGACTATTATCTGAATGGTGACAGATTAGGAAAAGGGGAGGTGCAAAGAGACTTGGGTGTCATGGTACATCAGTCATTGAAGGTTGGCATGCAGGTGCAGCAGGCGGTTAAGAAAGCAAATGGCATGTTGGCCTTCATAGCAAGGGGATTTGAGTACAGGGGCAGGGAGGTGTTGCTACAGTTGTACAGGGCATTGGTGAGGCCACACCTGGAGTATTGTGTACAGTTTTGGTCTCCTAACCTGAGGAAGGACATTCTTGCTATTGAGGGAGTGCAGCGAAGGTTCACCAGACTGATTCCCGGGATGGCGGGACTGACCTATCAAGAAAGACTGGATCAACTGGGCTTGTATTCACTGGAGTTCAGAAGAATGAGAGGGGACCTCATAGAAACATATAACTTTCTGACAGGGTTAGACAGGTTAGATGCAGGAAGAATGTTCCCAATGTTGGGGAAGTCCAGAACCAGGGGTCACAGTCTAAGGATAAGGGGTAAGCCATTTAAGACCGAGATGCGGAGGAACTTCTTCACCCAGAGAGTGGTGAACCTGTGGAATTCTCTACCACAGAAAGTTGTTGAGGCCAATTCACTAAATATATTCAAAAAGGAGTTAGATGAGGTCCTTACTGCTAGGGGGATCAAGGGGTATGGCGAGAAAGCAGGAATGGGGTACTGAAGTTGAATGTTCTGCCATGAACTCATTGAATGGCGGTGCAGGCTAGAAGGGCCGAATGGCCTACTCCTGCACCTATTTTCTATGTTTCTATGTTTCTATGTTAGGGAGAGGGATTGAGAGAGACCAGTCAGTGTACAGATGTCACCCTGAGAGAGAGGGACTGAGAGACAACATTCAGTGTACTGATATCTGCCTGAGAGCGAGCAACTGAGAGACTCCATTCAGTGTACAGATATCAGCCTGAGAGGGAGGTACTGAGAGACACCAGTCAGTGTACAGATATCTCACTGAGAAATTGGGGAATTCGAGACACCAGACAGTGAACAGATATCACCCTTAGAGGGAGGGACTGAAAGATACAAGTCAGTGTACAGATATGTCCCTGAGGGGAAGGGGCGAAGAGTCCCCAGTCCGTGTACAGATGTGTCCGTGAGAGAGATGGACTTTGAGACACCAGTCAGTGCGCAGATATGTCCCTGAAGGAGAGGCACTGAGAGACACAAGTCAATGTACATATATCTCCATGAGAGTAAGAGATTGAGATACACCAGTCAGTGTACAGATATCATTCTGAGGTAGAGGGACAGAGAGACACCAGTCAGATTACAGATATCTCCCGAAGAGGGAGCAACTGGGTGACGCCAGTCAGTGTGCAGATGTCTCCCTGAGGAAGAGGAACTGACAGACAGTAGTCAGTGTACAGATATCACCCTGAGAGAGTGGTACTGAGAGAGACCAGTCATTGTACAGATATCTCCCTGAGGGAGAGGGACTGTGAGACACCAGTCAGTGTACAGATATCATCCTGAGAGGGAGGTACTGAGAGATACCAGTCAGTGTATAGATATCTCCCTGAGGGAGAGGGACTGAGAGACACCAGTAAGCGCAAAGGTATCTCCCTGTGAGACAGAGAATGAGAGACACCAGTCCGTGTACAGATATCTAATTGATGGAGAGGGACTGAGAGATACCCGTCAGTGTACATATATGTCCGTTAAGGAGAGGAACTGAGAGACACCAATCAGTGAACAGATATCTTCCAGAGGGAGGGGGACTGAGAGGCACCAGTCAGTCTACCGATATCTCCCAGGAAAGGAGGGACTGAGAGACACCAGCCAGTGTACAGATATCTCCCTGAGAGACAGAGAGACTGAAAGACATCAGTCAGAGGACAGATATCTCCTTGAAGTAGAGGGACTGAGAGACACCAGTCAGTGCACAGATATCTCCCGCAGGGAGTGTGTTTGTGAAGCACCAGTCAGTGTACAGATATCTTCCTGAGGGAGAGGGACTGAGAGACCACTCAGTTTAAAGCTATCTCCCAGATGAAGAAGGACTGAGAGACACCAGTCAGTGTTCAGATATTTCCCTGAGGGAAATGGACTGAGAGACCAGTCAGTGCACAGATATATCCCTGGGAGACAGAGAGACTGAGAGAGATCAGTCAGTGTACCGATATCTCTCTTCGGGAGAGGGATCGAGAGAAACCAGTCAGTGTACAGATATCACCCTGAGGGTGAGGGACTGAGAGACAACAGTCAGTGTACTGAAATCTCCATGAGAGGGAGGTACTGAGAGACAACAATCAGTGTACAGATATCTCACTGAGAAATTGGGGAATTCGAGACACCAGTCAGTGAACAGATATCACCCTGAGAGGGAGGGACTGAGAGATCAAGTCAGTGTACAGATATGTCCCAGAGGGGAAGGGACTAAGAGTTCCCAGTCCGTGTACAGATGTGTCCGTGAGAGAGATGGACTTCGAGACAACAGTCAGTGTGCAGATATCTCCCTGAGTGAGAGGCACTGAGAGACACAAGTCAATGTACAGATATCTCCATGATAGTGAGCGATTGAGATACACCAGTTATTGTACAGATATCACCCTTAGAGGCAGGGAATGAGAGTCAACAGTCAGTGAACAGATATCGCACAATTGGAGATTCACTGAGAGCTACCCATCAGTTTATATATATATCGCTGAGGGAGAGCAATTGCGAGACAACAGTCAATGTTCAGACATGTCCATAAAATTGAGCGACTGAGAGACACCAGTCAGTTTACTGATATCTCCCTGAGAGGGAGGGACTGATAGACACCAGTCAGTGTGCAGATATCATCCTGAGGGAGAGGGACTGAGAGGCACCAGTCAGATTACAGATATCTCCCGAAGAGGGAGCAACTGGGAGACGCCAGTCAGTGTGCAGATGTCTCCTTGATGGAGAGGAACTGACAGACAGCAGTCAGTGTACAGATATCACCTTGAGAGAGTGGTACTGAGAGAGACCAGTCAGTGTACAGATATCTCCCTGAGGGAGAGGGATTTAGAGATACCAGTCAGTGTATAGATCTCTCCCTGAGAGAGATGGAATGAGAGACACCAGACAGTGTACAGATATCTCCCTGAGGGAGAGGGGACTGAGATACAGAAGTCAGCGTACAGATATGTCCCTGAGGAAGAGTGAACTGAAAGACACCAATCAGTGATCAGATATCTCCCTGAGAGGGAGGGACTAACAGACGCCAGTCGGTGTACAGATATCTCCCGGAGGGAAAGTGTCTGAGAGACACCAGTCAGTGTACAGATATCACCCTGAGAGAGAGTTACTGAGAGACACCAGTCAGTGTATAAATATCACCTGACGGAGAGAGACTGAGAGGGACCAGTCACCGCAAAGATATCTCCCTGTGAGGCAGAGAATGAGAGACACCAGTCCGTGTACAGATATCTCATTGATGGTGAGAGCCTGAGAGGTACCCGTCAGTGCTCATATATATCCGTTAGGGAGAAGAACTGAGAGACACCAATCAGTGAAGAGATATCTGCCAGAGCGAGAGGGACTGAGAGGCACCAGAAGTGTTCCGATATCTCCCAGGGAGGGAGTTGCTGAGAGGCCCCAGTCAGTGTACAGATATCTCCCTGAGTTGAAGGTACTGAGCGAGACCAGTCAGTATATAGATATCTCCCTGAGGGAGAGGGGCTGAGAGACACCTGGCAGTGTACAGATATCTCCCAGAGAGACAGCGGGACTGAGAGACATCAGTCAGAGGACAGATATCTCCTTGAGGGAGAGGGACTGAGAGACACCAGTCAGTGCACAGATATCTCCCGGAGGGAGTGGGACTGTGACGCAGCAGTCAGTGTACAGATATCTTCTTGAGGGAGAGGGACTGAGAGACCACTCAGTTTAAAGCTTTCTCCCAGAGGGAGAAGGACTGAGAGACACCAGTCAGTGTACAGATATTTCCCTGAGGGAAATGGACTGAGAGACCAGTCAGTGCACAGATAATCCCTGAGAGACAGAGAGACTGAGAGCGATCAGTCAGTGTACCGATATCTCACTTAGGGAGAGGGTTTGAGAGACACCAGTCAGTGTACATATATCAGCCTGAAGGAGAGGGACTGAGCGACAACAGTCAGTGTACTGATATTTCCCTGAGAGGGAGCAACTGAGAGACGCCAGTCAGTGTACAGATATCACCCTGAGAGGGTGGTACTGAGAGACACCAGTCAGTGTACAGATATCACCCTGAGAGGGAAGGACTGAGAGACACCAGTGAGTGTACAGATATCTCACTGAGTAATTGGGGAATTCGAGACACCAGTCAGTGAACATATATCACCTGAGAGGGAGAGATTGTGCGATACAAGTCAGTGTACAGATATGTCCAAGAGGGGAAGGGACGAAGAGTCCCCAGTCCGTGTACAGATGTGTCCGTGAGAGAGATGGACTTTGAGACACCATTCAGTGCGCAGATATGTCCCTGAGGGAGAGGCACTGAGAGACACAAGTCAATGTACATATATCTCCATGAGAGTAAGGGATTGAGATACACCAGTCAGTGTACAGATATCATTCTCACGTAGAGGGACAGGGAGACACCAGTCAGATTACAGATATCTCCCGAAGAGGGAGCAACTGGGTGACGCCAGTCAGTGTGCAGATGTCTCCCTGAGGAAGAGGAACTGACAGACAGTAGTCAGTGTACAGATATCACCCTGAGAGAGTGGTACTGAGAGAGACCAGTCATTGTACAGATATCTCCCTGAGGGAGAGGGGCTGTGAGACACCAGTCAGTGTACAGATATCATCCTGAGAGGGAGGTACTGAGAGATACCAGTCAGTGTATAGATATCTCCCTGAGGGAGAGGGACTGAGAGACACCAGTAAGCGCAAAGGTATCTCCCTGTGAGACAGAGAATGAGAGACACCAGTCCGTGTACAGATATCTAATTGATGGAGAGGGACTGAGAGATACCCGTCAGTGTACATATATGTCCGTTAAGGAGAGGAACTGAGAGACACCAATCAGTGAACAGATATCTTCCAGAGGGAGGGGGACTGAGAGGCACCAGTCAGTCTACCGATATCTCCCAGGAAAGGAGGGACTGAGAGACACCAGCCAGTGTACAGATATTCCCTGATTTGGAGGTAATAAGAGAGACCGGTCAGTGTATAGATATCTCCGTGAGGGAGAGGGACTGAGAGATACCAGGCAGTGTACAGATATCTCCCTGAGAGACAGAGAGACTGAAAGACATCAGTCAGAGGACAGATATCTCCTTGAGGGAGAGGGACTGAGAGACACCAGTCAGTGCACAGATATCTCCCGCAGGGAGTGTGTTTGTGAAGCACCAGTCAGTGTACAGATATCTTCCTGAGGGAGAGGGACTGAGAGACCACTCAGTTTAAAGCTATCTCCCAGATGAAGAAGGACTGAGAGACACCAGTCAGTGTTCAGATATTTCCCTGAGGGAAATGGACTGAGAGACCAGTCAGTGCACAGATATATCCCTGGGAGACAGAGAGACTGAGAGAGATCAGTCAGTGTACCGATATCTCTCTTCGGGAGAGGGATCGAGAGAAACCAGTCAGTGTACAGATATCACCCTGAGGGTGAGGGACTGAGAGACAACATTCAGTGTACTGAAATCTCAATGAGAGGGAGGTACTGAGAGACACCAATGAGTGTACAGATATCTCACTGAGAAATTGGGGAATTCGAGACACCAGTCAGTGAACAGATATCACCCTGAGAGGGAGGGACTGAGAGATCAAGTCAGTGTACAGATATGTCCCAGAGGGGAAGGGACTAAGAGTCCCCAGTCCGTGTACAGATGTGTCCGTGAGAGAGATGGACTTTGAGACAACAGTCAGTGTGCAGATATCTCCCTGAGTGAGAGGCACTGAGAGACACAAGTCAATGTACAGATATCTCCATGATAGTGAGCGATTGAGATACACCAGTTATTGTACAGTTATCACCCTTAGAGGCAGGGAATGAGAGTCAACAGTCAGTGAACAGATATCGCACAATTGGAGATTCACTGAGAGCTACCCTTCAGTTTACATATATATCGCTGAGGGAGAGCAATTGCGAGACAACAGTCAATGTTCAGACATGTCCATAAAGTTGAGCGACTGAGAGACACCAGTCAGTTTACTGATATCTCCCTGAGAGGGAGGGACTGATAGACACCAGTCAGTGTGCAGATATCATCCTGAGGGAGAGGGACTGAGAGGCACCAGTCAGATTACAGATATCTCCCGAAGAGGGAGCAACTGGGAGACGCCAGTCAGTGTGCAGATGTCTCCTTGATGGAGAGGAACTGACAGACAGCAGTCAGTGTACAGATATCACCTTGAGAGAGTGGTACTGGGAGAGACAAGTCAGTGTACAGATATCTCCCTGAGGGAGAGGGATTTAGAGATACCAGTCAGTGTATAGATCTCTCCCTGAGAGAGAGCGAATGAGAGACACCAGACAGTATACAGATATCTCCCTGAGGGAGAGGGGACTGAGATACAGAAGTCAGCGTACAGATATGTCCCTGAGGAAGAGTGAACTGAAAGACACCAATCAGTGATCAGATATCTCCCTGAGAGGGAGGGACTAACAGACGCCAGTCGGTGTACAGATATCTCCCGGAGGGAAAGTGTCTGAGAGACACCAGTCAGTGTACAGATATCACCCTGAGAGAGAGGTACTGAGAGACACCAGTCAGTGTATAAATATCACCTGACGGAGAGAGACTGAGAGGGACCAGTCACCGCAAAGATATCTCCCTGTGAGGCAGAGAATGAGAGACACCAGTCCGTGTACAGATATCTCATTGATGGTGAGAGCCTGAGAGGTACCCGTCAGTGCTCATATATATCCGTTAGGGAGAAGAACTGAGAGACACCAATCAGTGAAGAGATATCTGCCAGAGCGAGAGGGACTGAGAGGCACCATAAGTGTTCCGATATCTCCCAGGGAGGGAGTTACTGAGAGGCCCCAGTCAGTGTACAGATATCTCCCTGAGTTGAAGGTACTGAGCGAGACCAGTCAGTATATAGATATCTCCCTGAGGGAGAGGGGCTGAGAGACACATGGCAGTGTACAGATATCTCCCAGAGAGACAGAGAGACTGAGAGACATCAGTCAGAGGACAGATATCTCCTTGAGGGAGAGGGACTGAGGGACACCAGTCAGTGCACAGATATCTCCCGGAGGGAGTGGGACTGTGACGCACCAGTCAGTGTCCAGATATCTTCTTGAGGGAGAGGGACTGAGAGACCACTCAGTTTAAAGCTATCTCCCAGAGGGAGAAGGACTGAGAGACACCAGTCAGTGTACAGATATTTCCCTGAGGGAAATGGACTGAGAGACCAGTCAGTGCACAGATAATCCCTGAGAGACAGAGAGACTGAGAGCGATCAGTCAGTGTACCGATATCGCACTTAGGGAGAGGGTTTGAGAGACACCAGTCAGTGTACATATATCAGCCTGAAGGAGAGGGACTGAGCGACAACAGTCAGTGTACTGATATCTCCCTGAGAGGGAGCAACTGAGAGACGCCAGTCAGTGTACAGATATCACCCTGAGAGGGTGGTCCTGAGAGACACCAGTCAGTGTACAGATATCACCCTGAGAGGGAAGGACTGAGAGACACCAGTGAGTGTACAGATATCTCACTGAGTAATTGGGGAATTCGAGACACCAGTCAGTGAACATATATCACCTGAGAGGGAGAGACTGAGCGATACAAGTCAGTGAACAGATATGTCCAAGAGGGGAAGGGACGAAGAGTCCCCCGTCCGTGTACAGATGTGTCCGTGAGAGAGATGGACTTTGAGACAACAGTCAGTGTGCAGATATCTCCCTGAGGGAGAGGCACTGAGAGACACAAGCCAATGTACAGATATCTCCATGAGAGTGAGGGATTGAGATACACCAGTTATTGTAGAGATATCACCCTCAGAGGCAGGGAATGAGAGTCAGCAGTCAGTGCACAGATATCGCACTGATGGAGATTCACTGAGAGCTACTCTTCAGTTTACATATATATCGCTGAGGGAGAGCAATTGACAGACAACAGTCAATGTACAGACATGTCCATAAGGGAGAGCGACTGAGAGCGACACCATTCAGTTTAATGATATCTCCCTGAGTGAGAGGGACTGAGAGACACCAGTCAGTGTACAGATATCATCCTGATGGAGAAGGACTGAGAGACACCAGTCAGTTTACAGATAACTCCCGAAGAGGGAGCAACTGGGAGACGCCAGTCAGTGTACAGATGTTTCCCTGAGGGAGAGGGTCTGAGAGACACCAGTCAGTGTACAGATGTCTCCCTGAGGGAGAGGGAATGAGAAACACCAGTCAGTGTACAGATATCTCCCTGAGAGAGTGGTACTGAGAGAGGCCAGTCAGTGTCCAGATATCTCCCTGAGGCAGAGGGACTGAGAGATATGAGTCAGTGTATAGATATATCCCTGAGGGAGTGGGAATGAGAGACACCAGTCAGTGTACAGATATCTCCCTGAGGGAGAGGGGACTGAGAGACATCAGTGTGAGGACAGATATCTCCCTGAGGGAGAAAGACTGAGATACAGAAGTCAGTGTACAGATATGTCCCTGAGGAACAGTGAACTGAGAGACACCAATCAGTGATCAGATATCTCCCTGAGGAGGGAGGGAGTGACAGATCCCAGTAGTGTACAGATATCTCAGGGAGGGAAAGGGTCTGAGAGACACCAGTCAGTGTAAAGATATCACCCTCAGAGGGAGGTACTGAGAGACACCAGTCAGTGTATAGATATCAGCTGACGGAGAGAGACTGAAAGAGACCAGTCACCGCAATGATATATCCCTGTGAGGCAGAGAATGAGAGACACCAGTCCGTGTGCAGATATCTCATTGATGGAGAGGGATTGAAAGATACCCGTCAGTGTACATTTATATCCGTTCGGGAGAAGAACTGAGAGACACAAATCAGTGAACAGATATCTGCCAGAGGGAGAGAGACTGAGAGGCACCAGAAGTGTTCCGATATCTCCCAGGGAGGGAGGGACTGAGAGAAACCAGCCAGTGTGCAGATATGTCCCTGAGAGGGATTACTGAGAGGCACCAGTCAGTGTACTGTTATCTCCCTGAGTTGGAGGTACTGAGAGACACAAGTCTTTGTACAGATATCACCCTGAGTGGGAGGGACTGAGAGACACCAGTCAGTGTACAGATATCATCCTGAGGGAGAGAGACTGAGAGACACCAGTCAGTGTGCAGATATCATCCTGAGGGAGAGGGAATGAGAGACACCAGTCAGTGTACAGATATCTCCCTGAGGGTGAGGAATTGACAGACAGCAGTCAATGTACAGATATCACCCTGAGAGGGTGGTACTGAGAGACACCAGTCAGTGTACAAATATCTCACTGAGGGAGAGGGGACTGAGAGACATCAGCCTGAGGACAGATATCTCGCTGAGGGAGAGGGACTTAGAGACTCAGGTCAGTGTACAGATATGTTACTGAGGGATAGTGGACTGAGAGACACCAGTCAGTGAACAGATATCTCCCTGAGAGGCAGGTACTGAGCGACATCAGTCAGTGTATAGATATCACCTGACGGAGAGAGACTGAGAGATACCAGTCACCGCAAATATATCTCCCTGTGAGGCAGAGAATGAGAGACACCAGTCCATGTACAGATATCTCATTGATGGAGAGGGACTGAGAGATACCCGTCAGTGTACATATATATCCGTTAGGGAGAAGAACTGAGAGACACCAATCAGTGAACAGATATCTGCCAGAGGGAGAGGGACTGAGAGGCACCAGAAGTGTTCCGATATCTCCCAGGGAGGGAGTTACTGAGAGGCACCAGTCAGTGTACAGATATCTCCCTGAGTTGAAGGTACTGAGCGAGACCAGTCAGTATATAGATATCTCCCTGAGGGAGAGGGATTGAGAGATTCCAGGCAGTGTACAGATAGCTCCCTGAGAAACAGAGAGACTGAGAGACATCAGTCAGAGGACAGATATCTCCTTGAGGGAGAGGGACTGAGAGACACCAGTCAGTGAACAGATATCGCCCGGAGGGAGTGGGACTGTGAAGCACCAGTCAGTGTACAGATATCTTCCTGAGGGAGAGGGACTGAGAGACCATTCAGTTTAAAGCTATCTCCAAGAGGGAGAAGGTCTGAGAGACACCAGTCCGTGTACAGATATTTCCCTGAGGGAAATTGACTGAGAGACCAGTCAGTGCACAGATATATCCCTGAGAGACAGAAAGACTGAGAGGGATCAGTCAGTGTACCGATATCTCCTTTAGGGAGAGGGATTGAGAGACACCGGTCAGTGTACAGATATCACCCTGAGGGAGAGGGACTGAGAGACAACAGTCAGTTTACTGATATCTCACTTAGAGGGAGCAACTGAGAGTCGCCAGTCAGTGTACAGATATCACCCTGAGAGGGAGGTACTGAGAGACACCAGTCAGTGTACAGATATCACCCTGAGAGGGAAGGACTGAGAGACACCAGTCAGTGTACAGATATCTCACTGAGAAATTGGGGAATTTGAGACACCAGTCAGTGAACATATATTACCTGAGAGGGAGGGACTGAGATACACCAGTTATTGTACAGATATCACCCTGAGAGGCTGGGAATGAGAGTCAGCAGTCAGTGTACAGATATCGCACTGATGGAGATTCACTGAGAGCTACACTTCAGTGAACATATATATCGCTGAGGGAGAGCAATTGACAGACAACTGTCAATGTACAGACATGTCCATAAGGGAGCGCGACTGAGAGACACCAGTCAGTTTAATGATATCTCCCTGAGGGCGAGGGACTGAGAGACACCAGTCAGTGTCCAGATATCATCCTGAGGGAGAAGGACTGAGAGACACCAGTCAGTTTACAGATAACTCCCGAAGAGGGAGCAACTGGGAAACGCCAGTCAGTGTGCAGTTGTCTCCCAGAGGGAGAGGAACTGACAGACAGCAGTCAGTGTTCAGGTATCTCCCTGAGTTGGCGGTACTGAGCGAGACCAGTCAGTATATAGATATCTCCCTGAGGGAGAGGGACTGAGAGACACCAGGCAGTGTACAGATATCTCCCTGAGAGACAGAGAGACTGAGAGTCATCATTCAGAGGACAGATATCTCCTTGAGGAAGAGGGAATGAGAGACACCAGTCAGTGCACAGATATCTTCCTGAGGGAGAGGGACTGAGAGACCTCTCAGTTTAAAGCTATCTCCCAGAGGGAGAAGGACTTAGAAGCACCAGTCAGTGTACAGATATCTTCCTGAGGGAGAGGGACTGAGAGACCTCTCAGTTTAAAGATATATCCCAGAGGGAGATGTACTGAGAGACACCAGTCAGTGTACAGATATTTCCGTTGGGGAAATGGACTAAGAGACCAGTCAGTGCACAGATATATCCCTGAGTGACAGAGAGACTGAGAGACTTCAGTCAGTGTACCGATATCTCCTTTAGGGAGAGGGATTGAGAGACACCAGTCAGTGTACAGATATCTCTCTGAGAGGGAGCAACTGAGAGAAACCAGTCAATGTACAGATTTCTCCCTGAGAGGGAGGGACTGAGAGACACCAGTCAGTGTGCAGATATCATCCTGAGAGGGAGTGACTGAAAGACACCAGTCAATGTACATATATCATCCTGAGAGAGAGAGACTGAGAGACACCAGTCAGTGTACAGATATCATCCTGAGGGAGGGGGACTGAGAGACACCAGTCAGTGTACAGATATCTCCCTGAGGATGAGGAATTGACAGACAGCAGTCAGTGTACAGATATCACCCTTAGAGGGTGGTACTGAGAGACACCAGTCAGTGTACAGATATCTCACTGAGGGAGAGGGGACTGAGAGACATCAGCCTGAGAACAGATATCTCCCTGAGGGAGAGGGACTTAGAGACTCTAGTCTGCGTACAGATATATCCCTGAGCGACAGTGGACTGAGAGACACCAGTCAGTGAACAGATATCTCCCTGAGAGGGAGGTACTGAGAGACACCAGTCAGTGTATAGGTATCTCCTTGAGGGAGAGGGACTGAGAGACACCAGTCAGTGCAAAGATATCTCCCTGTGAGGCAGAGAATGAGAGACTCCAGTCCGTAAACAGATATCTCATTGATGGAGAGGGACTGAGAGATACCCGTCAGTGTACATATATGTCAGTTAGGGAGATGAACTGAGAAACACTAATCAGTGAACAGATATTTAACAGAGGGAGAGGGACTGAGAGGCAACATTCAGTGTACCGATATCTCCCAGGGAGCGAGGGCATGAGAGGCACCAGTGAGTGTACAGATATCTCATTGAAATGGATTTACTGAGAGGCACCAGTCAGTGTACAGATATCTCCCTGAGAGAGAGGGACTGAGAGACACATTTCAGTGTACAGATATCTCCCTGAGGGAGAGGGACTGAGAGATACCAGTCAATGTCCAAATATCACCCTGAGAGGAAGGGACTGAGGCACACCTAACAGTCGCTGAGGGAGAGGTACTGAGATATACAAGTCCGTGTACAGATATGTCCGTAAGAGAGAGGGACTTTGAGAAACCAGTCAGTGCACAGATATCTCCCTGAGGGCGAGGCACTGAGAGACACAAGTCAGTGTACAGATATCTCCATGAGAGAGAGGGATTGAGATACACTTGTCAGTGTACAGTTATCTCCCTCAGAGGAAGGAAATGAGAGACACCAATCAGTATACAGATATCTCCCTGATGGAGATTGACTGAGAGATACCCGTCAGTGTACATATATATCCCTGAGGGAGAGGAACTGAGAGACATCAGTCAATGTACAGACATGTCCATGAGGGAGAGCGACTGAGAGACACCAGTCAGTTTACTGATATCTCCCTGAGAGGAAGCAAATGAGAGACAACAGTCAGTGAACAGATATATTCCTGAGGGACAGGGACTGAGAGACACCAGTTTGTGTACAGATATCTGCCCGGGGTGGAGGGACTTAGAGACAACAGTCAGTCTACAGATATCTCCCTGAGGGACAGGGACTGAGAGACACCAGTCAGTATACAGATATCTCCCTGAGGGATAGGGACTGAGAGACACCAGTCAGTGGACGGATATGTCCCTGAAGGACAAGCACTTCTAGACCAGCCAGTGTAAATATATCACCCTGAGAGACAGAGACACTGAGAGACACCAGTCAGTGTACAGATATCTCCCTGAGGGAGAGGCACTGAGAGACACAAGTCAATGTACAGATATCTCCCTGGGAGTGAGGGATTGAGATACACCTGTCAGTGTACAGATATCACCCTCAGAGGCAGGGAATGAGGGACAACATTCAGTTTACAGATATCGCACTGAGGGAGAGGGGACTGAGAGACATCAGTCTGAGAACAGATATCTCCCTGAGGGAGAGGGACTTAGAGACTCTAGTCAGTGTACATATATATCCCTGAGCGACAGTGGACTGAGAGACACCAGTCAGTGAACAGATATCTCCCTGAGAGGGAGGTACTGAGAGACAACAGTGAGTGTATAGGTATCTCCCTGAGGGAGAGGGACTGAGAGACACCAGTCAGTGCAAAGATATCTCCCTTTGAGGCAGAGAATGAGAGACTCCAGTCCGTAAACAGATATCTCATTGATGGAGAGGGACTGAGAGATACCCGTCAGTGCACATGTATGTCAGTTAGGGAGAGGAACTGAGAGACACTAATCAGTGAACAGATATTTAACAGAGGGAGAGGGACTGAGAGGCAACAGTCAGTGTACCGATATCTCCCAGGGAGCGAGGGCATGAGAGGCACCAGTGAGTGTACAGATATCTCACTGAAATGGATTTACTGAGAGGCACCAGTCAGTGTACAGATATCTCCCTGAGAGAGAGGGACTGAGAGACACATTTCAGTGTACAGATATCTCCCTGAGGGAGAGGGACTGAGAGATACCAGTCAATGTCCAAATATCACCCTAAGAGGAAGGGACTGAGGCACACCTAACAGTCGCTGAGGGAGAGGTACTGAGATATACAAGTCCGTGTACAGATATGTCCGTAAGAGAGAGGGACTTTGAGAAGCCAGTCAGTGCACAGATATCTCCCTGAGGGCGAGGCACTGAGAGACACAAGTCAGTGTACAGATATCTCCATGAGAGAGAGGGATTGAGATACACTTGTCAGTGTACAGTTATCTCCCTCAGAGGAAGGAAATGAGAGACACCAATCAGTATACAGATATCTCCCTGATGGAGATTGACTGAGAGATACCCGTCAGTGTACATATATATCCCTGAGGGAGAGGAACTGAGAGACATCAGTCAATGTACAGACATGTCCATGAGGGAGAGCGACTGAGAGACACCAGTCAGTTTACTGATATCTCCCTGAGAGGAAGCAAATGAGAGACAACAGTCAGTGAACAGATATATTCCTGAGGGACAGGGACTGAGAGACACCAGTTTGTGTACAGATATCTCCCCGGGGTGGAGGGACTTAGAGACAACAGTCAGTCTACAGATATCTCCCTGAGGGACAGGGACTGAGAGACACCAGTCAGTATACAGATATCTCCCTGAGGGATAGGGACTGAGAGACACCAGTCAGTGGACGGATATGTCCCTGAAGGACAAGCACTTCTAGACCAGCCAGTGTAAATATATCACCCTGAGAGACAGAGACACTGAGAGACACCAGTCAGTGTACAGATATCTCCCTGAGGGAGAGGCACTGAGAGACACAAGTCAATGTACAGATATCTCCCTGGGAGTGAGGGATTGAGATACACCTGTCAGTGTACAGATATCACCCTCAGAGGCAGGGAATGAGGGACAACATTCAGTTTACAGATATCGCACTGAGGGAGAGGGGACTGAGAGACATCAGTCTGAGAACAGATATCTCCCTGAGGGAGAGGGACTTAGAGACTCTAGTCAGTGTACATATATATCCCTGAGCGACAGTGGACTGAGAGACACCAGTCAGTGAACAGATATCTCCCTGAGAGGGAGGTACTGAGAGACAACAGTCAGTGTATAGGTATCTCCCTGAGGGAGAGGGACTGAGAGACACCAGTCAGTGCAAAGATATCTCCCTTTGAGGCAGAGAATGAGAGACTCCAGTCCGTAAACAGATATCTCATTGATGGAGAGGGACTGAGAGATACCCGTCAGTGCACATGTATGTCAGTTAGGGAGAGGAACTGAGAGACACTAATCAGTGAACAGATATTTAACAGAGGGAGAGGGACTGAGAGGCAACAGTCAGTGTACCGATATCTCCCAGGGAGCGAGGTCATGAGAGACACCAGCCAGTGTACAGATATCTCCCTGAGAGGGAGTTACTGAGAGGCACCAGTGAGTGTACAGATATCTCACTGAAATGGATTTACTGAGAGGCACCAGTCAGTGTACAGATATCTCCCTGAGAGAGAGGGATGAGAGACACATTTCAGTGTACAGATATCTCCCTGAGGGAGAGGGACTGAGAGATACCAGTCAATGTCCAAATATCTCCCTGAGAGGAAGGGACTGAGGCACACCTAACAGTCGCTGAGGGAGAGGGACTGAGAGATACAAGTCCGTGTACAGATATGTCCGTAAGAGAGAGGGACTTTGAGAAACCAGTCAGTGCACAGATATCTCCCTGAGGGCGAGGCACTGAGAGACACAAGTCAGTGTACAGATATCTCCATGAGAGAGAGGGATTGAGATACACTTGTCAGTGTACAGTTATCTCCCTCAGAGGAAGGAAATGAGAGACACCAATCAGTATACAGATATCTCCCTGATGGAGATTGACTGAGAGATACCCGTCAGTGTACATATATATCCCTGAGGGAGAGGAACTGAGAGACATCAGTCAATGTACAGACATGTCCATGAGGGAGAGCGACTGAGAGACACCAGTCAGTTTACTGATATCTCCCTGAGAGGGAGGGACTGAGAGACACCAGTCAGTGTACATATATCATCCTGAGGGAGAGAGACGGAGAGACATTAGTCAGTGTACAGATATCTCCCTGAGGGAGAGGGACTGAGAGACACCAGTCACTATACAGATATCTTTCTGAGGGAGAGGGTCTGAGAGACGCCAGTCAGTGTACAGATATCTCCCTGAGAGGGAGGTACTGAGAGACACCAATCAGTGCACAGATATCAACCTGAAAGGGAGGGACTGAGAGACAGTAGTCAGTGTACAGATATCGCCCTGAGAGGGAGGTACTGAGCGACGCCAGTCGTGTACAGATATCTCGCTGAGGGAGAGGGACTGAGAGACACCAGTCAGTGTACAGATATCACCCTGAGAGGGAGGTACTGAGAGACACCAGTCAGTGTGTACAGTTATCAAACTGAGAGGGAGGGACTGAGAGACACCAGTCAGTGTACAGATATGTCGCTGGAAGCGAGGGACTGAGAGATACCAGTCTGTGTACAGATATGTCCTAAGAGAGAGGGACTGAGGGACTCCAGTCAGTGTACATATATCTCCCTGAGAGAGAGGCACTGAGAGACACATATCAGTGTACAGATGTGTCCTGACTGAGTTGGACTGAGCGACAACAGTCAGTGTTCAGATATCTCCATGAGGGAGAGGGACTGAGAGACACAATTCAGTGAAAAGATATCTCCCTGAGAGGAAGGGACTGAGAGACGCCAGTCAGTGTACAGATATCACACTGAGAAGGAGGTACTGAGAGACACCAGTCAGTGTTCAGATATCTCCGTGAGGGAGACGGATAGTGAGGCACTAGTCAGTGTACAAATATGGCTCTGAGGGAGAGGGACAGTGTGATCTGTCAGTGTACAGATATCTCCCTGAGAGACAGGGAGACGGGAGTCATCAGTCAGAGTATAGATATCTCCCTGAGGGAGGGGGACTAAGAGACTCCAGTCGGTGTACAGCTATCACCCTTAGTGAAATTGGACTGAGATACACCAGTCAGTGTGTAGATATCTTCCTGAGAGATTGGGGACTTATGGACACCACTCACTTTACAGATATATCGCTATGGAAGGGGGGACTGAATACAACCCATCTGTGTACAGATATCTCCCTGAGAGGGAGGGACTGAGAGACACCAGTGAATGTACAGATATCTTCCTGAGAGGGAGGGGCTGAGAGACACCAGTTATTGTACAGGTATGTCCCTGATGGGGAGGAACTGAGAGACACCAGTCAATGTAGAGATAGCTGCCTGAGAGAGGGGGACTGAGAGACACCAGTTAGTGTACAGGTATGTTCCTGATGGGGAGGAACTGAGAGACACCAGTCAGTGTACAGATAGCAGCCTGAGAGAGGGGGACTGAGAGACACCAGTTAGTGTACAGATATGTCCCTGATGGAGAGGGACTGACAGGCAGCAGTCAGTGTACAGATATCTCCCTAAGAGAAAGGGACTGAGAGACGCCAGTCAGTGTACAGATATCTGCCTGAGTGTGAGGGACGGAGAGACACCAGTCAGTGTACAGATATCACCCTGAGAGGGAGTGACTGAGAGACACCAGTCAGTGTACAGATATGTCGCTGGGGGAGAGGGACTGAGATATACCAGTCAGTGTACTGATACGTCCCTGAGAGAGAGTGACTGAGAGACACCATGCAGTGTACAGATATTTCCCTGGGGAGAGGGACTGATTGATCAGTCAGTTTACAGATATCTCCCTGAGAGACAGAGAGACAGATAGACATCAATCAGAGGATAGATATCTCCCTGAGAGAGCGGGACTGAGCGACACCGGTCAGTGTACAGATAACTCCCTGAGGGAGAGTGGACTGAGCGACACCAATCAGTGAACAGATATCTCCCTGAGAGGGAGGGACTGATCGAAACCATTCAGTGTACAGATATCTCCCTGAGGTCGAGGGACTGTGAGATACAAGTGAGTTTACAGATATCTCCATGAGAGTGAGGGTTTCAGAGACACCAGTCAGTGTACAGATATCTCCATGAGGGAGATGGACTGAGAGATAACCGTCAGTGTACATATCTATACCTGAGCGAGAGGAACTGAGAGACACCAGTCAATGTACAGATATGACCATGAGGGAGATGGACTGAGAGACACTAGTCAGTTTATTGATATCTCCCTGAGAGGGAGGGACTGAGAGACACCATTCAGTATACATTCATCTCGCTGAGGGACAGGGACTGAGAGACCAGTCAATGTACAGGTATCTCCCTGATGGAGAGCGACTGAGAGACATCAGTCAGTGTGCAGATTAGTCCCTGAGGATGAGCGACTGAGAGACACCAGTCAGTGAACAGATATGTCCCTGAGGGACAGGCACTGCGAGACCAGCCAGTGAACAGATTACTCCCTGAGTGAGAGTGGACTGAGATACACCAGTCAGTGTACAGATATCTTTCTGAGAGAATGGGGACATCTAGACACCAGTCAGTATACATATATCTCGCTTCGGGAGAGGGTACTGAATGACACCGGTCTGTGTACAGATATATCCCAGAGGGAGAGGGACTGAGAGACATCAGTGAGTGTACAGATATCTTTCTGATGGGGAGGGACTGAGAGACACCAGTCAGTGTACAGATATGTCCCTTTGAGAGTGGGACTGAGAGGCACCAGTCAGTGTACAGATATGTCCCTGAGGGAGAGGGGCTGAGAGACACCAGTCAGTATACAGGTATCTCTATGAGGGAGAGGGACTGAGAGACACCAGTCAGTGCACAGATATCTCCATGAGGGAGATTGACTGAGAGATACCTTTCAGTGTACATATCTATCCCTGAGCGAGAGGAACTGAGAGACACCAGTCAATGTACAGATATGACCATGAGGGAGAGCGACTGAGAAACACCAGTCAGTTTACTGATATCTCCCTGAGAGGGAGGGATTGAGAGACACCATTCAGTGTACAGATATCTCCCTGAGGCAGAGGGATTGAGCGACACCAGTCAGTGTACAGATATCACACTGAGAAGGAGATACTGAGAGACACCAGTCAGTGTACAGATATATCCGTGAGGGAGACTGATAGAGAGACACCAGTCAGTATACAGATAAGTCGCTGAGGGAGAGGGACAGTGTGACCAGTCAGTGCACAGATATCTCCCTGAGAGACAGGGAGACGGGAGACCTCAGTCAGCGTACAGATATCTCTCTGAGGGAGAGGGACTGAGAGACTCCAGTCGGTGTACAGCTATCACCCTGAGTGAGAGTGGCCTGAGAGACACCAATCAGTGAACTGATATCTCCCTCAGAGGGAGGGTCAGAGAGACGCCAGTCAGTGTACAGATATGACCATGAGGGAGAGCGACTGCGAAACACCAGTCAGTTTACTGATATCTCCCTGAGAGGGAGGGAATGAGAGACACCAGTCAGTGTACAGATATATCCCTGACGGACAGGGACTGAGAGACCAGTCAGTGTACAGATATCTCCCTGAAGAGAGCGACTGAGAGACCAGTCAGTGTACAGATATCTCCCTGAGGGAGAGCGATTGAGAGAAACCAGTCAGTGTGCAGATATGTCCCTGAGGATGAGCGACTGAGAGACACCAGTCAGTGAACAGATATCTCACTGAGGTACAGGCACTGCGTGGCCAGTCAATGAACAGCTATCTTCTTGAGTGAGAGTGGACTGAGATACACCAGTCAGTGTACAGATCTATTGCTGCGGGAGAGGGTACTGAATGACACCGGTCTGTGTACAGATAGCTCCCTGAGGGAGAGGGACTGAGAGATACCAGTGAGTGTACAGATATCTTCGTGAGAGGGAGGGACTGAGAGACACCAGTCAGTGTACAGATATGTCCCTGTGTGAGTGGGACTGTGAGGCACCAGTCAGTGTACAGATATGTCCCTGAGGGAGAGGGACTGAGAGACACCAGTCAGTGTACAGATGTCTCCCTGAGAGACAGAGAGACTAAGAGACATCAGTCAGTGTACAGATATCTCCCTTCGGAAGAGGGACTGACAGACACCAGTCAGTGCTCAGATATCTCCCTGAGGGAGCATATGAGAGACTCGATCCAGTTTACAAATGTCTCCCTGAGTGAGAGGAACTGAGAGACACCAGTCAGTGTACAGATATCTCCCTGAGGCAGAGGGACTGAGAGACGCCAGTCAGTGTACAGATATCTCCCTGAGGCAGAGGGACTGAGCGACACCAGTCAGTGTACAAATATCACACTGAGAAGGAGATACTGAGAGACACCAGTCAGTTAACAGATATATCCGTGAGGGAGACTGATAATGAGGCACCAGTCAGTGTACAGATATGTCGCTGAGGGAGAGGGACAATGTGACCACTCAGTGTACAGATATCTCCCTGAGAGACAGGGAGACGGGAGACCTCAGTCAGAGTACAGATATCTCTCTGAGGGAGAGGGACTGAGAGACTCCAGTCGGTGTACAGCTATCAAACTGAGTGAGAGTGGACTGAGATACACCAGTCAGTGTATAGATATCTTCCTGAGAGATTGGGGAATTATGGACACCACTCAGTATACAGATCTCTCGCTGTGAGAGGGGGGACTGAATGAAAACAGTCTGTACCGATCTCTCCCTGAGGGAGAGGGAATGAAAGAGACCAGTGAGTGTACAGATATCTTCGTGAGAGGGAGGGACTGAGAGATACCAGTCAGTGTACAGATATGTCCCTGTGTGAGTGGGACTGAGAGGCACCAGTCAGTGTTCATATATATCCCTGAGGGAGAGGGACTGAGAGACACCAGTCAGTGTACAGATGTCTCCCTGAGAGACAGAGAGACTAAGAGACATCAGTCAGTGTACAGATATCTCCCTTCGGAAGAGGGACTGACAGACATCAGTCAATGCACAGTTATCTCCCTGAGGGAGCATATGAGAGACTCAATGCAGTGTACAGATGTCTCCCTGAGTGAGAGGGACTGAGAGACACCAGTCTGTGTGTAGATATCTCCCTGATGGAGAGGGACGAAGAGACATCAATCAGTGTACAGATATCTCCCTCAGTGAGAGTGGACTGAGAGACACCAGTCAGTGAACAGATATCTCCCTGAGAGGGAGGGACTGAGAGACACCAGTCAGTGTACAGATATCACCCTGAGAGGGAGGTACAAAGAAGCACCAGTCAGTGTACAGATATCTCCCTCAGTGAGAGTGGACTGAGAGACACCAGTCAGTGCACAGATATGTCCTGCGAGAGAGGGACTGAGGGACACCAGTATATGTACAGATATGTGCCTGAGGGGGAGGCACTGAGAGACACAAGGCAGTGTAATGATGTGTCCTGAGGGAGAGGGACTGAGAGACAACAGTCAGTGTACAGATATGTCCCAGAGGGACAAGCACTGCGAGACCAGCCAGTGTACAGATATCTCGCTGAGAAAAAAAGAGACAGAGATATCAGTCAGTGTACAGATATCTTCCTGAGGGAGAGGGAGTGAGAGACAACACTCAGTGTACTGATATCACCCTGAGGTAGAAGGGTACTGAATGACACTGGTCTGTGAACAATTATCTACATGAGGGTTCGGGATTGAGACACAAGTCAGTGCACAGATATCTCCCTGAGGGAGAGGGACTGAGAGCCACCAGTAAGTGTACAGATATCTTCCTGAAAGGGAGGAACAGAGAGACACCAGTCAGTATACAGTTATCTCCCTGATGTAGAGGGACTGAGAGACACCAGTCAGTGTACAGATATGACCCTGTGTGAGAGGGACTGAGAGACCAGTCAGTTTAAAGATAACTCCCTGAGAGCCAAAGAGACTGTGAGTAATCAGTCCAGTATACAGGTATCTCCCTGAGGGAGAGGGACTGAGAGACAGCAGTCAGTGTACAGATAGCAACCTGAGAGGGAGGGACTGAGAGACACCAGTCAGTGCACAGATATCACCCTGAGAGGGAGGTACCGAGAGACACCAGTCAGTTTATAGATATCTCCCTGATGGAGAGGGACTAGGAGACATCAGTCATTGTGCAGATATCTGACTGAGCGAGTGTGACTGGGAGACACCAGTCAGTGAACAGATATCTCCTTGAGAGGGAGGGACTGAGAGACGCCAGTCAGTGTACAGATATCTCGCTGAGGGAGAGGGACTAAGAGACACCAGTCAGTGTACAGATATCAACCTGAGAGGGAGGGACTGAGAGACACCAGTGAGTGTACAGATATGTCGCTGGGAGAGAGGGACTGAGAGACACCAGTCTGTGTACAGATATGTCCTGAGAGAGAGGGACTGAGGGACTCCAGTCAGTGTACTTATATCTCCCTGAGGGTGAGGCACTGAGAGACAACAGTCAGTGTACAGATATCTCCATGAGGGAGAGGGACTGAGAGAAACAAGTCAGTGATAAGATATCTCCCTGAGAGGGAGGGACTGAGAGATTCCAGTCAGTGTACAGATATCTCCCTGAGGCAGAGGGAATGAGAGACGCCAGTCAGTGTACAGATATCACACTGAGAAGGAGATACTGAGAGGCACCAGTCAGTGTACAGATATATCCGTGAGGGAGACTGATAGAGAGGCACCAGTCAGTGTACAGATATGTCGCTGAGGGAGAGGGAAAGTGTGACCAGTCAGTGTACAGATATCTCCCTGAGAGACAGGGAGACGGGAGACATCAGTCAGTGTACAGATATCTCCCTGAGGGAGAGGGACTGAGAGACTCCAGTCGGTGTACAGCCATCACCCTGAGTGACAGTGGACTGAGATACACCAGTCAGTGTATAGATACCTTCCTGAGAGATTGGGGACTTATGGACACCACTCAATAAACAGATCTCTCGCTGTGGAAGGGGGGACTGAAGGAAAACAGTCTGTGTACAGATATCTCCCTGAGGGAGAGGGACTGAGACACCAGTGTGTGTATAAATATCTTCCTGAGAGGGAGGGACTGAGAGACACCAGTTAGTGTCCAGGTATGTCCCTGATGGAGAGGGACTGAGAGACGCCAGTCTGTGTACAGATATCACACTGAGAAGGAAATGCTGAGAGACACCAGTCAGTGTACAGATATATCCGTGAGGGAGACTGATAGAGAGACACCAGTCAGTGTACAGATAACTGCCTGAGCGAGGGGGACTGAGTGACACCAATCAGTGTACAGATATGTTCCTGAGGGAAATGGACTGAGAGACCAGTCAGTGCACAGATATATCCTTGAGCGACTGAGAGACATCAGTCAGTTTACAGATATCACCCTGAGGGAGAGGGACTGAGAGACGCCAGTCAGTGTACAGATGTCTGCCTGATGGAGAGGGACTGACAGGCAGCAGTCAGTGTACAGATATCACATCGAGAGGGAGGGACTGAGAGAAACCAGTCAGTGTATAGATATCGCCCTGAGAGACAGAGAGACTGAGAGACATCAGTCAGAGGACATATACATATCTCCCTGAGGGAGAGGGACTGAGCGACACCAGTCTGTGTACAGATATCTCCCTGAGGGAGAGTGGACAGAGAGACACCAATCAGTGAACAGATATCTCCCTCAGAGGAAGGGTCAGAGAGACGCCAGTCAGTGTGCAGATATCACCATGAGAGGGAGGGACTGAGAGACACCAGTCAGTGTACAGATATGTCGCTGGGGGAGAGGGACTGAGATATACCAGTCAGTGTACAGATACGTCCCTGAGAGAGAGTGACTGAGAGACACCATTCAGTGTACAGATATTTCCTTGGGGGAGAGGGACTGATTGACCAGTCAGTTTCCAGGTATCTCCCTGAGAGACAAAGAGACAGAGAGACACCAGCCAGAGGACAGATATCTCCCTGAGGGAGAGGGACTGAAAGACACCATTCAGTGTGCGGATATCTCCCTGAGGGAGAGGGACTGTGAGACACAAGTCAGTGTTCAGATATCTCCATGAGCTTAGGGATTCAGAGACACCAGTCAGAGTACAGATATCACCCTCAGAGGCAAGGAATGAGAGACACCAGTCAGTATGCAGATATCTCCATGAGGGAGATGGACTGAGAGACACCAGTCAGTGTACATATATCTCGCTGTCTCTCCCCTTGTCTCGCCCACTTCCATGCCCCCTTGCCCCGCCCACTGGCTCGCCCATTGTCCGGCCCCCGCATGCCGCCTACTGCCATGTCCCTTGTCCCGCCACTTGCCACGCACCATTGTCCCGCCCACTGCCACTACCCTTGTCCCTCCCACTGACACGCCCTTTGCCCCGCCCACTGACACGCCCCTTTGCACGCCCACCCGCCCACTGCCACGCCCCTTGTCCCGCTCCCTTGTCCCGTCCACTGCCACGCCCCCTTGTCCCGCCCACTCTCACGCACTCTTGCCCCGTCCACTGCCACGCCCCCTTGTCCCGCTCCTTGTCCCGCCAACTGCCACGCCCCCTTGTCCCACCCAGAGTCCCGCCCACTGCCTCGCCCCTTGTTCCACCCACTGCCACGCCCCTTGTCCCGCCACTTGCCACGCCTCCTTGTCCCGCCCACTGCCACTACCCTTGCCCCGCCCCAATATCCCGTAAACAGCCACGCCCCTTGTCCCGCCCACTGCCGCGCCCCTTGTCCCTCCCGCTTGTCCCGCCCACTGCGACGCCCAATTGTCCCGCCCACTGTAACGCCCATTGCCACGCCCCATTGTCCCGTCCCATGTCCCGACCACTGCCACGCCCCCTTTTCCCCCCACTGCCGCTCCCCTTGTCCCACCCACTGACACTCCACTTGTCCCGCCCACTGTCACTCCCATTATCCCGCCCACTGCAACTCCCATTGTCCCGCTCACTGCCACTCCCCTTTTTCCCCAATGCCAATCCCCTTGTCATGCCCACTGCCACTCCACTTGCCCCCCCAATGCCACTCCCGCTGTCCCGCCCGCTGCCACTCCCCTTGTCCCACTGCCACTCCACTTGTCCCGCTCACTTCCACTCCCCTTGTCCTACTGCCACTCTCCTTGTCACGCCCACTGCCACGCCCATTGTCCCGCCCCCTCATGCCGCCCTCTGCCACGCCCCTTGTCTCGCCCACTTCCATGCCCCCTTGCCCCGCCCACTGGCCCGCCCACTGCCACGCCCCACTGTCCCACCCACTGCAACGTTCCTTGTCCCGCCAATTGCCACGCACCATTGTCCCGCCCACTGACACTAACCTTGTCCCTCCCACTGACACGCCCCTTGTCCAGCCCACTGACACGCCCCTTTGCACGCCCACTGTCACGCCCCCTTGTCCCGCCCACTGCCACGCCCCATGTCCCGCCTCCTTGTCCCGTCCACTGCCACGCCCACTGCCACGCCCCCTTGCCCCGCCCACTCTCACGCCCCCTTGCACCGCCCACTGCCACGCCCCCTTGTCCAGCTCCAGGTCCCGCCCACTGCCACGCCCCCTTGTCCCACCCACAGTCCCGCTCACTGCCACGCCCCTTGTCCCGCCCACTGACACTCCACTTGTCCCGCCCCTACCACGCCCCCTTGCCCCGCCTACAGGCCCGCCCACTGCCTCGCCTCTTGTCTCGCACACTGCCACATCCCTTGTCCCGCCACTTGCCACGCCTCCTTGTCCCGCCCACTGCCTCTACCCTTGTCCCGCCCCCTTATCCCGCAAACAGCCACTCCCCTTGTCCCGCCCACTGCCGCGCCCCTTGTCCCTCCCCCTTGTCCCCCCACTGCCGCTCCCCTTGTCCCACCCACTGACACTCCACTTGTCCCGCCCACTGTCAGTCCCCTTGTCCCACCCACTGCCACTCCCCTTGTCCCGCCCACTTCCACTACCCTTGTCCTGCCCACTGGCACTCCCATTGTCCCGCACAGTGCAACTCCCCTTGTCCCGCTCACTGCCACTCCCCTTGCCCCCCTAATGCCACTCCCCTTGTCCCGCTCACTGCCACTCCCCTTGTCCCGCCCACTGCCACTCCCCTTGTCCTGCCCACTGGCACTCCCATTTTCCCGCCCAGTGCAACTCCCCTTGTCCCGCTCACTGCCACTCCCCTTGCCCCCCTAATGCCACTCCCCCTTGTCCCTCCCACTGCGACGCCCCCTTGTCCCGCCCACTTTAACGCCCACTGCCACGCCCCATTGGCCCGCCCCATGTCCCGACCACTGCCACGCCCCCTTGTCACCCCACTGCCGTTCCCCTTGTCCCACCCACTGACACTCCACTTGTCCCGCCCACTGTCACTCCCCTTGTCCCACCCACTGCCACTCCCCTTGTCTCGCACACTGCCACTCCCCTTGTCCTGCCCACTGGCACTCCCATTGTCCCGCACACTGCTACGCCCCCTTGTCCCTCCCACAATCCCGCTCACTGCCACGCCCCTTGTCCCGCCCTCTGACACTCCCCATGTCCCGCCCACTGCCTCGCCCCTTGCCCCGCCGTTTCTTCCTCCCACTGCCACGCTCCCTTGTCACGCCCACTGCCATGCCCTCATGTCCCACTCCCTATCCTGCACAATGCCACGCCCCCTGATACGCCCACTGCCAATCGCCCTTGCCATGCCCCCTTGTCACGCCCCTTGCCACGCACCTTGTCCCGCCCACTGCCACTCCCCTTGTCACGCCCACTGCGGCGCCCCCTTGTCCCGCTCACTGTAACGCCCACTGCCACGCCCCCTTTTCACGCCCCCTGTCCCGTCCACTGTCATGCCCCCTTGTCCCCCCACTGCCACTCCCATTGTCCCGCCCACTGCAACTCCCCTTGTCCCGCCGACTGCCACTCCGCTTGCACCCCCAATGCCACGCCCCTTGCCCCCCCCCGGGACAAGGGGGCGTGGCAGTGGGCGGGACAAGGGGGCGGGGTAGTGGGCGGGACAAGGGGGCGTGTCAGTGGGCGGGACAAGGGGGCGTGGCAGTGGGCGGGACAAGGGGCGGTACAAGGGGGCGTGGCAGTGGGCGGGAAAAGAGGGCGGGTTAGTGGGCGGGACAAGGGGGGGGTGGCTGTGGGCGGGAAAGGGGGCGTGACAGTAGGCGGGACAAGGGGGCGTGGCAGTGGTAGGGACAAGGGGCGGGGCAGTAGGCGGGACAAGGGGGCTGGTCAAGGGGGCGTGGCAATAGGCGGGACAAGAGGGCGTGACATGGGGCGTGGCAGTGGACGGGACAGGGGGCCTGGAAGTGGACGGGAAAAGGGGGCGTGGCAGTGGGCGGGACAGGGGGCGTGGCATTGGACGTGACAAGGGGGCGTGGCAGTAGGCGGGAAAAGGGGCGGGGAAAGGGGGCGTGGTAGTGGGCTGGACAAGGAGGCGTGGCAGTGGGCGGGACAAGAGGGCGTGACAGTGGGCGGGACCAGGGGGCGTGGCAGTGGGCGGGACAGGGGGCGTGGCAGTGGGCGGGACAAGGGGCGTGGCAGTTGACGGGACAAGATGCGGGACAGGGGGCGTGGCAGTGTGCGGGACCAGGGGGCGTGGAAGTGGGCAGGACAAGGGGGTGTCAGTGGGCGGGACAAGGGGAGTGTCAGTGGGCGGGACAAGGGGCGTGGCAGTTGTCGGGACAAGGGCAGTGTCAGTGGGCGGGACAAGGGGAGAGTCAGTGGGCGGGACAAGGGGAGTATCAGTGGGCGGGACAAGGGGAGTGTCAGTGGGAGGGACAAGGGGAGTGTCAGTGGGCGGGACAAGCGGAGTGTCAGTGGGCGGGACAAGGGGAGTGTCAGTGGGCGGGACAAGGGGAGTGTCAGTGGGCGGGACAAGGGGGCGTGGCAGTGGGCGGGACAAGGGGGCGTGGCAGTGGGGGGAGAAGTGGAGTGTCAGTGGGCGGGACAACGGGAGTGTCCGTGGGCGGGACAAGGTTAGTGTCAGTGGGCGGGACAAGGGGAGTGTCAGTGGGTGGGAGAAGGGGAGTATCAGTGGGCGGGACAAGGGGCATGGCAGTGGGCGGGACAGGGGTCGTGGCAGTGGGCGGGACAAGGGGCGTGGCAGTGGACGGGACAAGGGGCGGGACAGGGGGCGTGGCAGTGTGCGGGACCAGGGGGCGTGGAAGTGGGCGGGACAAGGGGAGTGTCAGTGAGCTGGACAAGGGGAGTGTCAGTGGGCGGGACAAGGGGCGTGGCAGTGGGCGGGACAAGGGGAGTGTCAGTTGGCGGAACAAGGGGAGTGTCAGTGGGCGGGACAAGGGGAGTGTCAGTGGGCGGGACAAGGGGAGTGTCAGTGGGCGGGACAAGGGAAGTGTCAGTGGGCGGGACAAGGGGAGTGTCAGTGGGCGGGACAAGGGGAGTGTCAGTGGGAGGGACAAGAGGAGTGTCAGTGGGCGGGACATGGTGAGTGTCAGTGGGCGGGACTAGGGGAGTGTCAGTGGGCGGGACAAGGGGAGTGTCAGTGGGCGGGACAAGGGGAGTGTCAGTGGGCGGGAAAAGGGTCGTGGCAGTGGGCGGGACAAGGGGAGTGTCAGTGGGCGGGACAAGGGGAGTGTCAGTAGGCGGGACTAGGGGAGTGTCAGTGGGCGAGACAAGGGGAGTGTCAGTGGCCGGGACAAGGGGAGTGTCAGTGGGGTCAGTGTGCGGGACAAGGGGAGTGTCAGTGGGCGGGACAAGGAGAGTGTCAGTGGGCGGGACAAGGGAGTGTCAGTGGGTGGGACAAGGGGAGTGTCAGTGGGCGAGGTAACAAGCTGGGCTAGGTTCCCGCAGGCAGCATGTCCCCCTTCTTTAGCTCAGCTCAGCTCATGAGCTCAGCTCATGCTCATGTCATGTCATGTCATGTCTTTTGATAATCAAACATTTCATATATATATATCAATATATAAAGTATTTTTGAAAGCTGGGCTGCTGGAGCTGCTGCTGCTGGGGCTGCTGGTGTTGCTGGGGAAGCTGGCAATGGCAGTGGGCGGGACAAGGGGGCGTGGCAGTGGGCGGGACCAAGGTGCGTGGCAGTAGGCGGCACAGGGGGCGTGACACAGGGCGGGACAAGGTGCGTGGCAGTGGGCGGGACAGGGGGCGTGGCAGTGGACGGGACAAGGGGCGGGACAGTGGGCGGGATAAGCGGGCGTGTCAGTAGGCTGGACAAGGCGCGTGGCAGTGGGCGTGGCAAGGGGCGGGACCAGGGGGCGTGGCAGTGGGCGGGACAAGGGGGCGTGGCAGTGGGGGACAAGTGGAGTGTCAGTGGGCGGGACAAGGGGAGTGTCCGTGGGCGGGACAAGGGTAGTGTCAGTGGGCGGGACAAGGGGAGTGTCAGTGGGTGGGACAAGGGGAGTGTCAGTGGGCGGGACAAGGGGCATGGCAGTGGGCGGGACAGGGGGCGTGGCAGTGGGCGGGACAAGGAGCGTGGCAGTGGACGGGACAAGGGGCGGGACAGGGGGCGTGGCAGTGTGCGGGACCAGGGGGCGTGGAAGTGGGCGGGACAAGGGGTGTGTCACTGGGCGGGATAAGGGGCGTGGCAGTGGGCGGGACGATTGGAGTGTCATTGGGCGGGACAAGGGGAGTGTCAGTGGGCGGGACAAGGGGCATGGCAGTGGGCGGGACAGGGGGCGTGGCAGTGGGCGGGACAAGGGAAGTGCCAGTGGGCGGGACAAGGGGGAGTTGCAGTGGGCGTGGCAGTGGGCGGGACAAGGGGAGTGTCAGTGGGCGGGACAAGGGGAGTGTCAGTGGGCGGGACATTGGGAGTGTCAGTGGGCGGGACTAGGGGAGTGTCAGTGGGCGGGACAAGGGGAGAGTCAGTGGGCGGGACAAGGGGAGTGTCAGTGGGCGGGATAAGGGTCGTGGCAGTGGGCGGGACAAGGGGTGTGTCAGTGGGCGGGACAAGGGGAGTGTCAGTGGGAGGGACAAGAGGAGTGTCAGTGGGCGGGACATGGTGAGTGTCAGTGGGCGGGACTAGGGGAGTGTCAGTGGGCGGGACAAGGGGAGTGTCAGTGGGCGGGACAAGGGGAGTGTCAGTGGGCGGAACAAGGGAGTGTCAGTGGGTGGGACAAGGGGAGTGTCAGTGGGCGAGGTAACAAGATGGGCTAGGTTCCCGCAGGCAGCGTGTCCCCCTTCTTTAGCTCAGCTCAGCTCATGAGCTCAGCTCATGCTCATGTCATGTCATGTCATGTCTTTTGATAATCAAAGATTTTATATATATATATCAATATATATAAAGTCTTTTTGAATGCTGGGATGCTGGAGCTGCTGCTGCTGGGGCTGCTGGTGTTGCTGGGGAAGCTGGCAATGGCAGTGGGCGGGACAAGGGGGCGTGGCAGTGGGCGGGACCATGGGGCGTGGAGTGGGCGGCACAGGGGGCGTGACAGTGGGCGGGACAAGGGGCGTGGCAGTGGGCGGGACAGGGGGCGTGGCAGTGGACGGCACAAGGGGTGGGACAGTGGGCGGGATAAGGGGGCGTGTCAGTAGGCGGGACAAGGCGCGTGGCAGTGGGCGGGACAATGGGCGGGACCAGGGGGCGTGGCAGTGGGCGGGACAAGGGGCGTGGCAGAGGGCGGGACAGGGGGGGTGGCAGTGGGCGGGACAAGGGGGCGTGGCAGTGGGCGGGATAAGGGGGCGTGGTAGTGGCCGGGACAAGGGGCGGGACAAGGGGGCGTGACAGTGGGCGGGACAAGGGGGCGTGGCAGTTGGCGGGACAAGGGGGCGTGACAGTAGGCGGGACAGGGGGCGTGGCAGTGGACGGGACAAGGGGCTGGAAAATGTGGCGTGGTACTGGCCGGGACAAGGGGCGTGGCAGTGGGCGGGACAAGGGGGCGTGGCAGTGGGCGGGATAAGGGGGCGTGTCATTAGGCGGGACAAGGCGCGTGGCAGTGGGCGGGACAAGGGGCGGGACTGGAAGCGTGGTTGTGGGCGGGACAAGGGGGCGTGGCAGTGGGCGGGACAAGGGGCGTGGATGTGGGCGGGACAGGGGGCGTGGCAGTGGACGGGACAAGGGGCGGGAAAAGGGGGCGTGGTAGTGGGCGGGACAAGGGGCGGGACAAGAGGGCGTGACAGTGGGCTGGACAAGGGGCGTGGCAGTGGGTGGGACAAGGGTGCGTGGCAGTGGGCGGGACAAGGGGGCGGGTCATGGGGGCGTGGCAGTGGGCGGGACAAGTTGGCGTGGTAGTGGCCGGGACAAGGGAGCGTTGCAGGGGCGAGACAAGGGGGCGTGGCAGTGGGCGGGACAACGGGCGTGGTATTGGGCGGAATAATGGGGCGTGGCAGTGGGCGGGTCAAGGGGCGGGACAAGGGGGAGTGGTAGTGGTCGGGACAAGGGGCCGTGGCAGTAGGCGGGACAAGGGGGCGTGGCAGTGGGCGGGACAAGGGGCGGGACAAGGAGGCGTGACAGTAGGCGGGACAAGGGGGCGTGGCAGTGGGCGGGACAAGGGGGCGTGGCAGTGGGCGGGGCAAGGGGCTTGGCAGTGGACGGGAGAAGGGGGCGGGGTAGTGGGCGGGACAAGGGGGCGTGGCAGTGGGCGTGGCAGTGGGCGGGACAAGGGGGCGTGGCAGTGGGCGGGAAAAGGGGAGTGTCAGTGGGCGGGACAAGGGGAGTGTCAGTGGGCGGGACAAGGGGAGTGTCAGTGGGCGGGACAAGGGGCGTGGCAGTGGGAGGGACAAAGGGCGTGGCAGTGGACGGGACAAGGGGCGGGACAGGGGGCGTGGCAGTGTGCGGGACCAGGTGGCGTGGAAGTGGGCGGGACAAGGGGAGTGGCAGTGGGCGGGACAAGTGAAGTGTCAGTGGGCGGGCCAAGGGGGCGTGGCAGTGGGCGGGACAACGGGGCGTTACAAGGGGCGTGGCTATGGGCGGTACAAGGGGGCGTGGCAGTAGGCGGGACAAGGGGGCGTGGCAGTGGGCGGGATAAGGGGGCGTGAAAGTAGGCGGGACAAGGGGGCGTGGCAGTGGGCGGGACAAGGGGGCGGGGCAGTGGACGGGACAAGGGGGCGTTCAGTGGGCGGGACAAGGGGCGGGAAAGGGGGCGTGGTAGCGGGCGGGACCAAGGGGCGTGGAAGTGGGCGGGACAAGGGGAGTGTCAGTGGCGGGACAAGGGGCGTGGCAGTGGGCGGGACAATGGGAGTGTCAGTGGGCGGGACAAGAGGAGTGTCAGTGGGCGGAGCAAGGGGAGTGTCAGTGGGCGGGACAAGGGGAGTGTCAGTGGGCGGCACAAGGGGAGTGTCAGTGGGTGGGACAAGGGTAGTGTCAGTGGGCGGGACAAGGGGAGTGTCAGTGGGTGGGACAAGGGTAGTATCAGTGGGCGGGACAAGGGGCATGGCAGTGGGCGGGACAGGGGGCGTGGCAGTGGGCGGGACAAGGAGCGTGGCAGTGGACGGGACAAGGGGCGGGACAGGGGGCGTGGCAGTGTGCGGGACCAGGTGGCGTGGAAGTGGGCGGGACAAGGGGTGTGTCACTGGGCGGGAAAAGGGGCGTGGCAGTGGGCGGAGCAAGGGGAGTGTCAGTGGGCGGGATAAGGGGGCGTGTCAGTAGGCGGGACAAGGCGCGTGGCAGTGGGCGTGGCAAGGGGCGGGACCAGGGGGCGTGGCAGTGGGCGGGACAAGGGGGCGTGGCAGTGGGGGGACAAGTGGAGTGTCAGTGGGCGGGACAAGGGGAGTGTCCGTGGGCGGGACAAGGGTAGTGTCAGTGGGCGGGACAAGGGGAGTATCAGTGGGTGGGACAAGGGGAGTGTCAGTGGGCGGGACAAGGGGCATGGCAGTTGGCGGGGCAGGGGGCGTGGCAGTGGGCGGGACAAGGAGCGTGGCAGTGGACGGGACAAGGGGCGGGACAGGGGGCGTGGCAGTGTGCGGGACCAGGGGGCGTGGAAGTGGGCGGGACAAGGGGTGTGTCACTGGGCGGGACAAGGGGCGTGGCAGTGGGCGGGACGAGGGGAGTGTCATTGGGCGGGAGAAGGGGAGTGTCAGTGGGCGGGACAAGGGGCATGGCAGTGGGCGGGACAGGGGGCGTGGCAGTGGGCGGGACAAGGGGAGTGCCAGTGTGCGGGACAAGGGGGAGTTGCAGTGGGCGTGGCAGTGGGCGGGACAAGGGGAGTGTCAGTGGGCGGGACAAGGGGAGTGTCAGTGGGCGGGACATGGGGAGTGTCAGTGGGCGGGACTAGGGGAGTGTCAGTGGGCGGGACAAGGGGAGAGTCAGTGGGCGGGACAAGGGGAGTGTCAGTGGGCGGGATAAGGGTCGTGGCAGTGGGCGGGACAAGGGGTGTGTCAGTGGGCGGGACCAGGGGAGTGTCAGTAGGCGGGACGAGGGGAGTGTCAGTGGGTGAGACAAGGGGAGTGTCAGTGGCCGGGACAAGGGGAGTGTCAGTGGGGTCAGTGTGCGGGACAAGGGGAGTGTCAGTGGGCGGGACAAGGGGAGTGTCAGTGGGCGGGACAAGGGAGTGTCAGTGGGTGGGACAAGGGGAGTGTCAGTGGGCGAGGTAACAAGATGGGCTAGGTTCCCGCAGGCAGCGTGTCCCCCTTCTTTAGCTCAGCTCAGCTCATGCTCATGTCATGTCATGTCATGTCTTTTGATAATCAAAGATTTTATATATATATGTATAAATATATATAAAAGCTTTTTCAATGCTGGGGCTGCTGGGGCTGCTGGTGCTGCTGCTGCTGGGGCTGCTGGTGTTGCTGGGGAAGATGGCAATGGCAGTGGGCGGGACAAGGGGACGTGGCAGTGGGCGGGACAAGGGGGCGAGGCAGTGGGCGGGACAAGGGGGCGTGGCAGTGGGCGGGAACATGGGGCGTGGCAGTGGGCGGGAAAAGGGGGCGTGGCAGTGGGCGGGACCAGGGGGTGTGGCAGTGGACGGGACAAGGGGCGGGACAGGGGGCGTGGCAGTGGGCGGGACAAGGGGGCGTGGCAGTGGGCGGGATAAGGGGGCGTGTCAGTAGGCGGGACAAGGCGCGTGGCAGTGGGCGGGACAAGGGGCGGGACCATGGGGCGTGGTAGCAGGCGGGACAAGTGGGCGTTGAGGTGGGCGGGACAAGGGGTGTGGCTGTGGGCGGGACAGGGGGCGTGGCAGTTGACGGGACAAAGGGGCGGGAAAAGGGTGCGGGACAAGGGGGCTGGACAAGGGGCGTGGCAGTGGGCGCAACAAGGGGCGTGGCCTTGGGCGGGGCAAGGGGGCGTGGCCGTGGTCGGGACAAGGGGGCGTGACAGTGGGCGTAACAAGGGGGCGTGGCAGTGGTCGGGACAAGGGGGAGTGGCAGTGGGCGGGACAAGGGGGCGTGGCAGTAGGCGGGACAAGGGGTGGTAAAAGGGGGCGTGGTAGTGTGCGGGACCAGGGGGCGTGGAAGTGGGCAGGACAATGGGAGTGTCAGTGGGCGGGACAAGGGGCGTGGCAGTGGGCGGGACAAGGGGAGTGTCAGTGGGCGGGACAAGGGGAGTGTCAGTGGGCGGGACAAGGGGAGTGTCATTGGGCGCGACTAGGGTAGTGTCAGTGGGCGGGACTAGGGGAGCGTCAGTGGGCGGGACAAGGGTAGCGTCAGTGGGCGGGACAAGGGGAGTGTCAGTGGGCGGGACAAGGGGAGTGTCAGTGGGCGGGACAGGGGGCGTGGCAGTGGGCGGGACAAAGGGGCGTGGCACTGGGGGGACAAGGGGCGTGGCAGTGGGCCGGACAATGGGAGTGTCAGTGGGCGGGACAAGAGGAGTGTCAGTGGGCGGAGCAAGGGGAGTGTCAGTGGGCGGGACAAGGGGAGTGTCAGTGGGCGGCACAAGGGGAGTGTCAGTGGGTGGGACAAGGGTAGTGTCAGTGGGCGGGACAAGGGGAGTGTCAGTGGGTGGGACAAGGGTAGTATCAGTGGGCGGGACAAGGGGCATGGCAGTGGGCGGGACAGGGGGCGTGGCAGTGGGCGGGACAAGGAGCGTGGCAGTGGACGGGACAAGGGGCGGGACAGGGGGCGTGGCAGTGTGCGGGACCAGGTGGCGTGGAAGTGGGCGGGACAAGGGGTGTGTCACTGGGCGGGAAAAGGGGCGTGGCAGTGGGCGGAGCAAGGGGAGTGTCAGTGGGCGGGATAAGGGGGCGTGTCAGTAGGCGGGACAAGGCGCGTGGCAGTGGGCGTGGCAAGGGGCGGGACCAGGGGGCGTGGCAGTGGGCGGGACAAGGGGGCGTGGCAGTGGGGGGACAAGTGGAGTGTCAGTGGGCGGGACAAGGGGAGTGTCCGTGGGCGGGACAAGGGTTGTGTCAGTGGGCGGGACAAGGGGAGTGTCAGTGGGTGGGACAAGGGGAGTGTCAGTGGGCGGGACAAGGGGCATGGCAGTGGGCGGGACAGGGGGCGTGGCAGTGGGCGGGACAAAGAGCGTGGCAGTGGACGGGACAAGGGGCGGGACAGGGGGCGTGGCAGTGTGCGGGACCAGGGGGCGTGGAAGTGGGCGGGACAAGGGGTGTGTCACTGGGCGGGACAAGGGGCGTGGCAGTGGGCGGGAAGAGGGGAGTGTCATTGGGCGGGACAAGGGGAGTGTCAGTGGGCGGGACAAGGGGCATGGCAGTGGGCGGGACAGGGGGCGTGGCAGTGGGCGGGACAAGGGGAGTGCCAGTGGGCGGGACAAGGGGGAGTTGCAGTGGGCGTGGCAGTGGGCGGGACAAGGGGAGTGTCAGTGGGCGGGACAAGGGGAGTGTCAGTGGGCGGGACATGGGGAGTGTCAGTGGGCGGGACTAGGGGAGTGTCAGTGGGCGGGACAAGGGGAGAGTCAGTGGGCGGGACAAGGGGAGTGTCAGTGGGCGGGATAAGGGTCGTGGCAGTGGGCGGGACAAGGGGTGTGTCAGTGGGCGGGACAAGGGGGGTGTCAGTAGGCGGGACGAGGGGAGTGTCAGTGGGTGAGACAAGGGGAGTGTCAGTGGCCGGGACAAGGGGAGTGTCAGTGGGGTCAGTGTGCGGGACAAGGGGAGTGTCAGTGGGCGGGACAAGGGGAGTGTCAGTGGGCGGGACAAGGGAGTGTCAGTGGGTGGGACAAGGGGAGTGTCAGTGGGCGAGGTAACAAGATGGGCTAGGTTCCCGCAGGCAGCGTGTCCCCCTTCTTTAGCTCAGCTCAGCTCATGCTCATGTCATGTCATGTCATGTCTTTTGATAATCAAAGATTTTATATATATATGTATAAATATATATAAAAGCTTTTTCAATGCTGGGGCTGCTGGGGCTGCTGGTGCTGCTGCTGCTGGGGCTGCTGGTGTTGCTGGGGAAGATGGCAATGGCAGTGGGCGGGACAAGGGGACGTGGCAGTGGGCGGGACAAGGGGGCGAGGCAGTGGGCGGGACAAGGGGGCGTGGCAGTGGGCGGGAACATGGGGCGTGGCAGTGGGCGGGAAAAGGGGGCGTGGCAGTGGGCGGGACCAGGGGGTGTGGCAGTGGACGGGACAAGGGGCGGGACAGGGGGCGTGGCAGTGGGCGGGACAAGGGGGCGTGGCAGTGGGCGGGATAAGGGGGCGTGTCAGTAGGCGGGACAAGGCGCGTGGCAGTGGGCGGGACAAGGGGCGGGACCATGGGGCGTGGTAGCAGGCGGGACAAGTGGGCGTTGAGGTGGGCGGGACAAGGGGTGTGGCTGTGGGCGGGACAGGGGGCGTGGCAGTTGACGGGACAAAGGGGCGGGAAAAGGGTGCGGGACAAGGGGGCTGGACAAGGGGCGTGGCAGTGGGCGCAACAAGGGGCGTGGCCTTGGGCGGGGCAAGGGGGCGTGGCCGTGGTCGGGACAAGGGGGCGTGGCAGTGGGCGGAACAAGGGGGCGTGGCAGTGGTCGGGACAAGGGGGAGTGGCAGTGGGCGGGACAAGGGGGCGTGGCAGTAGGCGGGACAAGGGGTGGTAAAAGGGGGCGTGGTAGTGTGCGGGACCAGGGGGCGTGGAAGTGGGCAGGACAATGGGAGTGTCAGTGGGCGGGACAAGGGGCGTGGCAGTGGGCGGGACAAGGGGAGTGTCAGTGGGCGGGACAAGGGGAGTGTCAGTGGGCGGGACAAGGGGAGTGTCATTGGGCGCGACTAGGGTAGTGTCAGTGGGCGGGACTAGGGGAGCGTCAGTGGGCGGGACAAGGGTAGCGTCAGTGGGCGGGACAAGGGGAGTGTCAGTGGGCGGGACAAGGGGAGTGTCAGTGGGCGGGACAGGGGGCGTGGCAGTGGGCGGGACAAAGGGGCGTGGCACTGGGGGGAGGAGTGGAGTGTCAGTGGGCGGGACAAGGGGAGTGTCCGTGGGCGGGACAAGGGTAGTGTCAGTGGGCGGGACAAGGGGAGTGTCAGTGGGTGGGACAAGGGGAGTGTCATTGGGCGGGACAAGGGGCATGGCAGTGGGCGGGACAGGGGTCGTGGCAGTGGGCGGGACAAGGGGCGTGGTTGTGGACGGGACAAGGGGCGGGACAGGGGGCGTGGCAGTGTGCGGGACCAGGGGGCGTGGAAGTGGGCGGGACAAGGGGAGTGTCAGTGGGCTGGACAAGGGGAGTGTCAGTGGGCGGGACAAGGGGCGTGGCAGTGGGCGGGACAAGGGGAGTGTCAGTTGGCGGAACAAGGAGAGTGTCAGTGGGCGGGACAAGGGGAGTGTCAGTGGGCGGGACAAGGGGAGTGTCAGTGGGCGGGACAAGGGGAGTGTCAGTGGGAGGGACAAGTGGAGTGTCAGTGGGCGGGACAAGGGGAGTGTCAGTGGGCGGGACAAGGTGAGTGTCAGTGGGTGGGACAAGGGGAGTACCAGTGGGTGGGTCAAGGGGAGTGCCAGTGGGCGGGACAAGGGGGAGTGGCAGTGGGCGTGGCAGTGGGCGGGACAAGGGGAGTGTCAGTGTGCGGGACAAGAGGAGTGTCAGTGGGCGGGACATGGGGAGTGTCAGTGGGCGGGACTAGGGGAGTGTCAGTGGGCGGGACAAGGGGAGTTTCAGTGGGCGGGACAAGGGGAGTGTCAGTGGGCGGGACAAGGGGAGTGTCATTCGGCGCGACTAGGGTAGTGTCAGTGGGCGGGACTAGGGGAGCGTCAGTGGGCGGGACAAGGGGAGCGTCAGTGGGCGGGACAAGGGGAGTGTCAGTGGGCGGGACAAGGGGAGTGTCAGTGGGCGGGACAGGGGGCGTGGCAGTGGGCGGGACAAGGGGGCGTGGCAGTGGGGGGAGAAGTGGAGTGTCAGTGGGCGGGACAAGGGGAGTGTCCGTGGGCGGGACAAGTGTAGTGTCAGTGGGCGGGACAAGGGGAGTGTCAGTGGGTGGGACAAGGGGAGTGTCATTGGGCGGGACAAGGGGCATGGCAGTGGGCGGGACAGGGGTCGTGGCAGTGGGCGGGACAAGGGGCGTGGCAGTGGACGGGACAAGGGGCGGGACAGGGGGCGTGGCAGTGTGCGGGACCAGGGGGCGTGGAAGTGGGCGGGACAAGGGGAGTGTCAGTGGGCGGGACAAGGGGAGTGTCCGTGGGCGGGACAAGGGGCGTGGCAGTGGGCGGGACAAGGGGAGTGTCAGTTGGCGGAACAAGGGGAGTGTCAGTGGGCGGGACAAGGGGAGTGTCAGTGGGCGGGACAAGGGGAGTGTCAGAGGGCGGGACAAGGGGAGTGTCAGTGGGAGGGACATGGGGAGTGTCAGTGGGCGGGACAAGGGGAGTGTCAGTGGGCGGGACAAGGTGAGTGTCAGTGGGTGGGACAAGGGGAGTACCAGTGGGTGGGTCAAGGGGAGTGCCAGTGGGCGGGACAAGGGGGAGTGGCAGTGGGCGTGGCAGTGGGCGGGACAAGGGGAGTGTCAGTGTGCGGGACAAGAGGAGTGTCAGTGGGCGGGACATGGGGATTGTCAGTGGGCGGGACTAGGGGAGTGTCAGTGGGCGGGACAAGGGGAGTGTCAGTGGGTGGGACAAGGGGAGTGTCAGTGGGCGGGATAAGCGTCGTGGCAGTGGGCGGGACAAGTGGAGTGTCAGTGGGCGGGACAAGGGGAGTGTCAGTAGGCGGGACTAGGGGAGTGTCAGTGGGCGAGACAAGGGGAGTGTCAGTGGCCGGGACAAGGGGAGTGTCAGTGGGGTCAGTGTGCGGGACAAGGGGAGTGTCAGTGGGCGGGACAAGGGGAGTGTCAGTGGGCGGGACAAGAGGAGTGTCAGTGGGCGGGACAAGGGGAGTGTCAGTGGGTGAGACAAGGGGAGTGTCAGTGGGCGGGGTAACAAGGTGGGCTAGGTTCCCGCAGGCAGCGTGTCCCCCTTCTTTAGCTCAGCTCAGCTCATGCTCATGTCATGTCATGTCATGTCTTTTGATAATCAAAGATTTTATATATATATATAAATATATATAAAGTCTTTTTGAATGCTGGGCTGCTGGAGCTGCTGGAGCTGCTGCTGGAGCTGCTGCTGGTGCTGCTGGGGAAGCTGGCAATGCTTGAGGCGGGCCCCTGTGGAATGCAGCCAGCCAGCCAGCTATTCCACAGGGCTCCCCTCTGGATTCTTTGTGTGTGTGTGTCGGGGTGCTGCAGGATTACCTTGCGGCCGGCAGCAGGAGCCACGCATTGGGATCCTACGATTGTGCACCCTGGAAAAATACAACAGTTCGCATCTTGGCAACAAGGCCACTTCACCCGAGTGTTTTATTTAGGCACCCAAACAAGGTGGGCTAGGTTCCCGAAGGCAGCGTGTCCCCTTTCTTTAGCTCAGCTCAGCTCATGCTCATGTCATGTCATGTCTTTTGATAATCAAAGATTTTATATATATATGTATAAATATATATAAAAGCTTTTTCAATGCTGGGTTTGCTGGGGCTGCTGCTGGTGGGGCTGCTGGTGTTGCTGGGGAAGCTGGCAATGGCAGTGGGTGGGACAAGGGGGCGTGGCAGTGGGCGGGACAAGGGGGCGTGGCAGTGGGCGGGACAAGGGGGCGTGGGAGTGGGCGGGACCAGGGGGCGTGGCAGTGGACGGGAAAAGGGGCGGGACAGGGGGCGTGTCAGTGGGCGGGACAAGGATGCGTGGCAGTGGGCGGGATAAGGGGGCGTGTCAGTAGGCGGGACAAGGCGCGTGGCAGTGGGCGGGACAAGGGACGGGACCAGGGGGCGTGGTAGTGGGCGGGACAGGGGGCGTGGCAGTGGGCGGGACAAGGGGGCGTGGCAGTGGGCGGGAAAAGGGGGCGTGTCAGTAGGCGGGACAAGGCGCGTGGCAGTGGACGGGACAAGGGGCGGGACCAGTGGGCGTGGTAGTGTGCGGGACAAGGGGGCGTGGCAGTGTGCGGGACAAGGGGCGTGGCTGTGGGCGGGACAGGGGGCGTGGCAGTGGACGGGACAAGGGGCGGGAAAAGGGGGCGTGGTAGTGGGCGGGACAAGGGGCGGGACAAGGGGGCGTGACAGTGGGCGGGACAAGGGGGCTTGGCAGTGGGCGGGATAAGGGGGCGTGTCAGTAGGCGGGACAAGGCGCGTGGCAGTGGGCGGGACAAGGGACGGGACCAGGGGGCGTGGTAGTGGGCGGGACAGGGGGCGTGGCAGTGGGCGGGACAAGGGGGCGTGGCAGTGGGCGGGAAAAGGGGGCGTGTCAGTAGGCGGGACAAGGCGCGTGGCAGTGGGCGGGACAAGGGGCGGGACCAGTGGGCGTGGTAGTGTGCGGGACAAGGGGGCGTGGCAGTGGGCGGGACAAGGGGCGTGGCTGTGGGCGGGACAGGGGGCGTGGCAGTGGACGGGACAAGGGGCGGGAAAAGGGGGCGTGGTAGTGGGCGGGACAAGGGGCGGGACAAGGGGGCGTGACAGTGGGCGGGACAAGGGGGCTTGGCAGTGGGCGGGACAAGGGGGCGTGTCAGTAGGCGGGGCAGGGGGCGTGGCAGTGGATGGGACAAGGGGCGGGAAAATGTGGCGTGGTACTGGCCGGGACAAGGGGCGTGGCAGTGGGCGGGACAAGTGGGCTTGGCAGTGGGCGGGATAAGGGGGCGTGTCAGTAGGCGGGACAAGGCGCGTGGCAGTGGGCGGACAAGGGGCGGGACCAGGGGGCGTGGTAGTGGGCTTGACAAGGATGCGTGGCAGTGCGCGGGACAAGGGGCGTGGCTTTGGGCGGGAGAGGGGGCGTGGCAGTGGACGGGACAAGGGACGGGAAAAAGGGGCGTGGTAGTGGGCGGGACAAGGGGCGGGATAAGGGAACGTGACAGTGGGCGGGACAAGGGGGCGTCGCAGTGGGCGGGACAAGGGGGCGGGACAAGTGGCGTGGCAGTGGGCAGGACAAGGGGGCGTGGCAGTGGGCGGGACAAGGGGGCGTGGCAGTGGTCGGGACAATGGGGCGGGACATGGGGCGTGGCAGTGGGCGGTACAAGGGGCGGGACAGAGTGTGTGGCAGTGCGCGGGACCAGGGGGCGTGGAAGTGGGCGCGACAAGGGGAGTGTCAGTGGGCGGGACAAGGGGAATGTCAGTGGGCGGGAGAAGGGGGCGTGACAGTGGGCGTGGCAGTGGGCGGGGCAAGGGGGCGTGGCAGTGGGCGGGGAAAGGGGCGGGACAAGGGGGCGTGACAGTAGGCGGGACAAGGGGGCGTGGCAGCGGGCGGGACAAGGGGGCGAGGCAGTCGGCGGGACAAGGGGGCGTGGCAGTGGGCGGGAAAAGGGGGCGTGGCAGTAGGCGGGACAAGGCGCGTGGCAGTGGGCGGGACAAGGGGCGGGACCAGTGGGCGTGGTAGTGTGCGGGACAAGGGGGCGTGGCAGTGGGCGGGACAAGGGGCGTGGCTGTGGGCGGGACAGGGGGCGTGGCAGTGGACGGGACAAGGGGCGGGAAAAGGGGGCGTGGTAGTGGGCGGGACAAGGGGCGGGACAAGGGGGCGTGACAGTGGGCGGGACAAGGGGGCTTGGCAGTGGGCGGGATAAGGGGGCGTGTCAGTAGGCGGGACAAGGCGCGTGGCAGTGGGCGGGACAAGGGACGGGACCAGGGGGCGTGGTAGTGGGCGGGACAGGGGGCGTGGCAGTGGGCGGGACAAGGGGGCGTGGCAGTGGGCGGGAAAAGGGGGCGTGTCAGTAGGCGGGACAAGGCGCGTGGCAGTGGGCGGGACAAGGGGCGGGACCAGTGGGCGTGGTAGTGTGCGGGACAAGGGGGCGTGGCAGTGGGCGGGACAAGGGGCGTGGCTGTGGGCGGGACAGGGGGCGTGGCAGTGGACGGGACAAGGGGCGGGAAAAGGGGGCGTGGTAGTGGGCGGGACAAGGGGCGGGACAAGGGGGCGTGACAGTGGGCGGGACAAGGGGGCTTGGCAGTGGGCGGGACAAGGGGGCGTGTCAGTAGGCGGGGCAGGGGGCGTGGCAGTGGATGGGACAAGGGGCGGGAAAATGTGGCGTGGTACTGGCCGGGACAAGGGGCGTGGCAGTGGGCGGGACAAGTGGGCTTGGCAGTGGGCGGGATAAGGGGGCGTGTCAGTAGGCGGGACAAGGCGCGTGGCAGTGGGCGGACAAGGGGCGGGACCAGGGGGCGTGGTAGTGGGCTTGACAAGGATGCGTGGCAGTGCGCGGGACAAGGGGCGTGGCTTTGGTCGGGAGAGGGGGCGTGGCAGTGGACGGGACAAGGGACGGGAAAAAGGGGCGTGGTAGTGGGCGGGACAAGGGGCGGGATAAGGGAACGTGACAGTGGGCGGGACAAGGGGGCGTCGCAGTGGGCGGGACAATGGGGCGGGACAAGTGGCGTGGCAGTGGGCAGGACAAGGGGGCGTGGCAGTGGGCGGGACAAGGGGGCGTGGCAGTGGTCGGGACAATGGGGCGGGACATGGGGCGTGGCAGTGGGCGGTACAAGGGGCGGGACAGAGTGTGTGGCAGTGCGCGGGACCAGGGGGCGTGGAAGTGGGCGGGACAAGGGGAGTGTCAGTGGGCGGGACAAGGGGAATGTCAGTGGGCGGGAGAAGGGGGCGTGACAGTGGGCGTGGCAGTGGGCGGGGCAAGGGGGCGTGGCAGTGGGCGGGGAAAGGGGCGGGACAAGGGGGCGTGACAGTAGGCGGGACAAGGGGGCGTGGCAGCGGGCGGGACAAGGGGGCGAGGCAGTCGGCGGGACAAGGGGGCGTGGCAGTGGGCGGGAAAAGGGGGCGTGGCAGTGGGCTGGACAAGGGGGCGTGGCAGTGGGCGGGACAGGGGGCGGGACCAGGGGGCGTGGTAGTGTGCGGGACAAGGGGGCGTGGCAGTGGGCGGGACAAGGGGCGTGGCTGTGAGCGGGACAGGGGGCGTAGCAGTGGACGGGACAAGGGGCGGGAAAAGGGGGCGTGGTAGTGGGCGGGACAAGGGGCGGGACAAGGGGGCGTGACAGTGGGCGGGACAAGGGGGCGTGGCAGTGGGCGGGACAAGGGGGCGTGTCAGTAGGCGGGACAGGGGGCGTGGCAGTGGATGGGACAAGGGGCGGGAAAATGTGGCGTGGTACTGGCCGGGACAAGGGGCGTGGCAGTGGGCGGGACAAGGGGGCTTGGCAGTGGGCGGGATAAGGGGGCGTGTCAGTAGGCGGGACAAGGCGCGTGGCAGTGGGCGGACAAGGGGCGGGACCAGGGGGCGTGGTAGTGGGCGGGACAAGGATGCGTGGCAGTGCGCGGGACAAGGGGCGTGGCTGTGGGCGCGACAAGGGTAGTGTCAGTGGGCGGGACAAGGGTAGCGTCATTGGGCAGGACAAGGGGAGTGTCAGTGGGCGGGACAAGGGGAGTGTTGGTGGGCGGGACAAGGGGAGTGTCAGTGGGCGGGACAAGGGGAGTGTCAGTGGGTGGGACAAGGGGAGTGTCAGTGGGCGGGGTAACAAGGTGGGCTCGGTTCCCGCAGGCAGCGTGTCCCCCTTCTTTAGCTCGGCTCAGCTCATGCTCTTGTCATGTCATGTCATGTCTTTTGATAATCAAAGATTTTATATATATATATAAATATATATAAAGTCTTTTTGAATGCTGGGCTGCTGGAGCTGCTGGGGCTGCTGCTGGAGCTGCTGCTGGTGCTGCTGGGGAAGCTGGCAATGCTTGAGGCGGGCCCCTGTGGAATGCAGCCAGCCAGCCAGCTATTCCACAGGGCTCCCCTCTGGATTGTTTGTGTGTGTGTGTCGGGGTGCTGCAGGCTTACCTTGCGGCCGGCAGCAGGAGCCACGCAGTGGGATCCTACGATTGTGCCCCCTGGAAAAATACAACAGTACGCATCTTGGCAACAAGGCCACTTCACCCGAGTGTTTTATTTAGGCACCCAAACAAGGTGGGCTAGGTTCCCGAAGGCAGCGTGTCCCCCTTCTTTAGCTCATCTCAGCTCATGCTCATGTCATGTCATGTCTTTTGATAATCAAAGATTTTATATATATATATATGTATAAATATATATAAAAGCTTTTTCAATGCTGGGTTTGCTGGGGCTGCTGCTGGTGGGGGGCTGCTGCTGGTGGGGCTGCTGGTGTTGCTGGGGAAGCTGGCAATGGCAGTGGGCGGGACAAGCGGGCGTGGCAGTGGGCGGGACAAGGGGGCGTGGCAGTGGGCGGGACAAGGGGGCGTGGGAGTGGGCGGGACCAGGGGGCGTGGCAGTGGGTGGGAATAGGGGGCGTGGCAGTGGGTGGGACCAGGGGGCGTGGCAGTGGACGGGAAAAGGGGCGGGACAGGGGGCGTGTCAGTGGGCGGGACAAGGGTGCGTGGCAGTGGGCGGGATAAGGGGGCGTGTCAGTAGGCGGGACGAGGCGCGTGGCAGTGGGCGGGACAAGGGGCGGGACCAGGGGGCGTGGTAGTGGGCGGGACAGGGGGCGTGGCAGTGGGCGGGACACGGGGGCGTGGCAGTGGGCGGGAAAAGGGGGCGTGTCAGTAGGCGGGACAAGGCGCGTGGCAGTGGGCGGGAAAAGGGGCGGGACCAGGGGGCGTGGTAGTGTGCGGGACAAGGCGGCGTGGCAGTGGGCGGGACAGGGGGCGTGGCAGTGGGCGGGATAAGGGAGCGTGGTAGTGGGCGGGACCAGGGGGCGTGGCAGTGGGCGGGACAAGGGGGCGTGGCAGTGGGCGGGACCACAGGGCGTGGCAGTGGACGGGACAAGGGGCGGGACAGTGGGCGTGGCAGTGGGCGGGACAAGGGGGCGTGGCAGTGGGCGGGATAAGGGGGCGTGTCAGAAGGCGGGACAAGGCGCGTGGCAGTGGGCAGGACAAGGGGCGGGACCAGGGGGCGTGTAGTGGGAGGGACAAGGGGGCGTGGCAGTGGGCGGGACAAGGGGGCAGGACAAGGGGCGTGGCAGTTGGCGGGACAAGAGGGCGTGGCAGTGGGCGGGAAAAGGGGTGGGACAAGGGGGCGTGAGATTAGGCGGCACAAGGGGGCGTGGCAGTAGGCGGGACAAGGGGGCGGGGCAGTTGGCGGGACAAGGGGGCGTGGCAGTGTGCGGGACAAGGGGGCGTGGTTGTGGGCGGGACAAGGGGGCGTGGCAGTGGGCGGGACAAGGGGGCGTGACACTAGGCGGGAAAAGGAGGCGTGGCAGTAGGCGGGGCAAGGGGCGGGACAGGGGGCGTGGCAGCGTGCGGGACAAGGGGGCGGGGCAGTGGGCGGGACAAGGGGGCGTGTCAGTGGGCGGGACAATGGGGCGTGGCTGTGGGCGGGACAAGCGGCGTGGGAGTTAGGCGGGACAAGGAGGCGTGTCAATAGGCGGGACAAGGGGGCGTGGCAGTAGGCGGGACAAGGAGCGGGAAAAGGGGTCGCGGTAGTGGGCGGGACCAAGGAGCGTGGAAGTGGGCGGGACAAGGGGAGTGTCAGTGGGCGGGACAAGAAGAGTGTCAGTGGGTGGGACAAGGGGAGTGTCAGTGGGCGGGACAAGGGGAGTGTCAGTGGGCGGGACTCGGGGAGTGTCAGTGGGCGGGACAAGGGGAGTGTCCGTGGGCGGGACAAGGGGAGTGTCCGTGGTCGGGACAAGGGGAGTGTCAGTGGGCGGGACAAGGGGAGTGTCAGTGGGCGGGACAAGGGGAGTGTCAGTGGGCGGGACAAGGGGAGTGTCAGTGGGTGGGACAAGGGGAGTGTCAGTGGTCGGGGTAACAAGGTGGGCTAGGTTCCCGCAGGCAGCGTGTCCCCCTTCTTTAGCTCAGCTCAGCTCATGCTCATGTCATGTCATGTCATGTCTTTTGATAATCAAAGATTTTATATATATATGTATAAATATATATAAAAGCTTTTTCAATGCTGGGGCTGCTGGGGCTGCTGCTGCTGGGGCTGCTGGTGTTGCTGGGGAAGATGGCAATGGCAGTGGGCGGGACAAGGGGACGTGGCAGTGGGCGGGACAAGGGGGCGTGGCAGTGGGCGGGACAAGGGGGCGTGACAGTGGGCGGGGCCAGGGGGCGTGGCAGTGGGCGGAAAAAGGGGGCGTGGCAGTGGGCGGGACCAGGGGGTGTGGCAGTGGGCGGGACAAGGGGCGGGACCAGGGGGCGTGGTAGTAGGCGGGACAAGTGGGCGTTGACGTGGGCGGGACAAGGGGCGTGGCTGTGGGCGGGACAGGGGGCGTGGCAGTTGACGGGACAAGGGGCGGGAAAAGGGGGCGGGACAAGGGGGCGTGGCAGTTGTCGGGACAAAGGGGCTGGACAAGGGGCGTGGCAGTGGGCGGGACAAGTGGCGTGGCCGTGGGCGGGACAAGGGGGCGTGGCCGTGGTCGGGACAAGGGGGCGTGGCAGTGGGCGGGACAAGGGGGCGTTGCAGTGGGCGGGACAAGGGGTCGTGGCAGTAGGCGGGACAAGGGGCGGTAAAAGGTGGCGTGGTAGTGTGCGGGACCAGGGGGCGTGGAAGTGGGCAGGACAATGGGAGTGTCAGTGGGCGGGACAGGGGGCGTGGCAGTTGACAGGACAAGGGGCGGGAAAAGGGGGCGGGACAAGGGGGCGTTGCAGTGGGCGGGAAAAGGGGGCTGGACAAGGGGCGTGGCAGTGGGCGGGAAAATGGGCGTGGCCGTGGGCGGGACAAGGGGGCGTGGCCGTGGTCGGGTCAAGGGGGCGTGGCAGTGGGCGGGATAAGGGGGCGTGTCAGTAGGCGGGACAAGGCGCGTGGCAGTGGGCGGGACAAGGGGCGGGTCCAGGGGGCGTGGTAGCAGGCGGGACAAGTGGGCGTTGACGTGGGCGGGACAAGGGGCGTGGCTGTGGGCGGGACAGGGGGCGTGGCAGTTGACAGGACAAGGGGCGGGAAAAGGGGGCGGGACAAGGGGGCGTTGCAGTGGGCGGGAAAAGGGGGCTGGACAAGGGGCGTGGCAGTGGGCGGGAAAATGGGCGTGGCCGTGGGCGGGACAAGGGGGCGTGGCCGTGGTCGGGTCAAGGGGGCGTGGCAGTGGGCGGGACAAGGGGCGTGGCAGTGGTCGGGACAAGGGGGCGTGGCAGTGGGCGGGACAAGGGGCGGTAAAAGGGGGCGTGGTAGTCTGCGGGATCAGGGGGCGTGGAAGTGGGCAGGACAATGGGAGTGTCAGTGGACGGGACAAGGGGCGTGGCAGTGGGCGGGACAAGGGGGCGTGGGAGTGGGCGGGACCAGGGGGCGTGGCAGTGGGCGGGACTAGGGGGCGTGGCAGTGGGCGGGACCAGGGGGCGTGGCAGTGGACGGGAAAAGGGGCGGGACAGGGGGCGTGTCAGTGGGCGGGACAAGGATGCGTGGCAGTGGGCGGGATAAGGGGGCGTGTCAGTAGGCGGGACAAGGCGCGTGGCAGTGGGCGGGACAAGGGACGGGACCAGGGGGCGTGGTAGTGGGCGGGACAGGGGGCGTGGCAGTGGGCGGGACAAGGGGGCGTGGCAGTGGGCGGGAAAAGGGGGCGTGTCAGTAGGCGGGACAAGGCGCGTGGCAGTGGACGGGACAAGGGGCGGGACCAGTGGGCGTGGTAGTGTGCGGGACAAGGGGGCGTGGCAGTGGGCGGGACAAGGGGCGTGGCTGTGGGCGGGACAGGGGGCGTGGCAGTGGACGGGACAAGGGGCGGGAAAAGGGGGCGTGGTAGTGGGCGGGACAAGGGGCGGGACAAGGGGGCGTGACAGTGGGCGGGACAAGGGGGCTTGGCAGTGGGCGGGATAAGGGGGCGTGTCAGTAGGCGGGACAAGGCGCGTGGCAGTGGGCGGGACAAGGGACGGGACCAGGGGGCGTGGTAGTGGGCGGGACAGGGGGCGTGGCAGTGGGCGGGACAAGGGGGCGTGGCAGTGGGCGGGAAAAGGGGGCGTGTCAGTAGGCGGGACAAGGCGCGTGGCAGTGGGCGGGACAAGGGGCGGGACCAGTGGGCGTGGTAGTGTGCGGGACAAGGGGGCGTGGCAGTGGGCGGGACAAGGGGCGTGGCTGTGGGCGGGACAGGGGGCGTGGCAGTGGACGGGACAAGGGGCGGGAAAAGGGGGCGTGGTAGTGGGCGGGACAAGGGGCGGGACAAGGGGGCGTGACAGTGGGCGGGACAAGGGGGCTTGGCAGTGGGCGGGACAAGGGGGCGTGTCAGTAGGCGGGGCAGGGGGCGTGGCAGTGGATGGGACAAGGGGCGGGAAAATGTGGCGTGGTACTGGCCGGGACAAGGGGCGTGGCAGTGGGCGGGACAAGTGGGCTTGGCAGTGGGCGGGATAAGGGGGCGTGTCAGTAGGCGGGACAAGGCGCGTGGCAGTGGGCGGACAAGGGGCGGGACCAGGGGGCGTGGTAGTGGGCTTGACAAGGATGCGTGGCAGTGCGCGGGACAAGGGGCGTGGCTTTGGGCGGGAGAGGGGGCGTGGCAGTGGACGGGACAAGGGACGGGAAAAAGGGGCGTGGTAGTGGGCGGGACAAGGGGCGGGATAAGGGAACGTGACAGTGGGCGGGACAAGGGGGCGTCGCAGTGGGCGGGACAAGGGGGCGGGACAAGTGGCGTGGCAGTGGGCAGGACAAGGGGGCGTGGCAGTGGGCGGGACAAGGGGGCGTGGCAGTGGTCGGGACAATGGGGCGGGACATGGGGCGTGGCAGTGGGCGGTACAAGGGGCGGGACAGAGTGTGTGGCAGTGCGCGGGACCAGGGGGCGTGGAAGTGGGCGGGACAAGGGGAGTGTCAGTGGGCGGGACAAGGGGAATGTCAGTGGGCGGGAGAAGGGGGCGTGACAGTGGGCGTGGCAGTGGGCGGGGCAAGGGGGCGTGGCAGTGGGCGGGGAAAGGGGCGGGACAAGGGGGCGTGACAGTAGGCGGGACAAGGGGGCGTGGCAGCGGGCGGGACAAGGGGGCGAGGCAGTCGGCGGGACAAGGGGGCGTGGCAGTGGGCGGGAAAAGGGGGCGTGGCAGTGGGCTGGACAAGGGGGCGTGGCAGTGGGCGGGACAGGGGGCGGGACCAGGGGGCGTGGTAGTGTGCGGGACAAGGGGGCGTGGCAGTGGGCGGGACAAGGGGCGTGGCTGTGAGCGGGACAGGGGGCGTAGCAGTGGACGGGACAAGGGGCGGGAAAAGGGGGCGTGGTAGTGGGCGGGACAAGGGGCGGGACAAGGGGGCGTGACAGTGGGCGGGACAAGGGGGCGTGGCAGTGGGCGGGACAAGGGGGCGTGTCAGTAGGCGGGACAGGGGGCGTGGCAGTGGATGGGACAAGGGGCGGGAAAATGTGGCGTGGTACTGGCCGGGACAAGGGGCGTGGCAGTGGGCGGGACAAGGGGGCTTGGCAGTGGGCGGGATAAGGGGGCGTGTCAGTAGGCGGGACAAGGCGCGTGGCAGTGGGCGGACAAGGGGCGGGACCAGGGGGCGTGGTAGTGGGCGGGACAAGGATGCGTGGCAGTGCGCGGGACAAGGGGCGTGGCTGTGGGCGCGACAAGGGTAGTGTCAGTGGGCGGGACAAGGGTAGCGTCATTGGGCAGGACAAGGGGAGTGTCAGTGGGCGGGACAAGGGGAGTGTTGGTGGGCGGGACAAGGGGAGTGTCAGTGGGCGGGACAAGGGGAGTGTCAGTGGGTGGGACAAGGGGAGTGTCAGTGGGCGGGGTAACAAGGTGGGCTCGGTTCCCGCAGGCAGCGTGTCCCCCTTCTTTAGCTCGGCTCAGCTCATGCTCTTGTCATGTCATGTCATGTCTTTTGATAATCAAAGATTTTATATATATATATAAATATATATAAAGTCTTTTTGAATGCTGGGCTGCTGGAGCTGCTGGGGCTGCTGCTGGAGCTGCTGCTGGTGCTGCTGGGGAAGCTGGCAATGCTTGAGGCGGGCCCCTGTGGAATGCAGCCAGCCAGCCAGCTATTCCACAGGGCTCCCCTCTGGATTGTTTGTGTGTGTGTGTCGGGGTGCTGCAGGCTTACCTTGCGGCCGGCAGCAGGAGCCACGCAGTGGGATCCTACGATTGTGCCCCCTGGAAAAATACAACAGTACGCATCTTGGCAACAAGGCCACTTCACCCGAGTGTTTTATTTAGGCACCCAAACAAGGTGGGCTAGGTTCCCGAAGGCAGCGTGTCCCCCTTCTTTAGCTCATCTCAGCTCATGCTCATGTCATGTCATGTCTTTTGATAATCAAAGATTTTATATATATATATATGTATAAATATATATAAAAGCTTTTTCAATGCTGGGTTTGCTGGGGCTGCTGCTGGTGGGGGGCTGCTGCTGGTGGGGCTGCTGGTGTTGCTGGGGAAGCTGGCAATGGCAGTGGGCGGGACAAGCGGGCGTGGCAGTGGGCGGGACAAGGGGGCGTGGCAGTGGGCGGGACAAGGGGGCGTGGGAGTGGGCGGGACCAGGGGGCGTGGCAGTGGGTGGGAATAGGGGGCGTGGCAGTGGGTGGGACCAGGGGGCGTGGCAGTGGACGGGAAAAGGGGCGGGACAGGGGGCGTGTCAGTGGGCGGGACAAGGGTGCGTGGCAGTGGGCGGGATAAGGGGGCGTGTCAGTAGGCGGGACGAGGCGCGTGGCAGTGGGCGGGACAAGGGGCGGGACCAGGGGGCGTGGTAGTGGGCGGGACAGGGGGCGTGGCAGTGGGCGGGACACGGGGGCGTGGCAGTGGGCGGGAAAAGGGGGCGTGTCAGTAGGCGGGACAAGGCGCGTGGCAGTGGGCGGGAAAAGGGGCGGGACCAGGGGGCGTGGTAGTGTGCGGGACAAGGCGGCGTGGCAGTGGGCGGGACAGGGGGCGTGGCAGTGGGCGGGATAAGGGAGCGTGGTAGTGGGCGGGACCAGGGGGCGTGGCAGTGGGCGGGACAAGGGGGCGTGGCAGTGGGCGGGACCACAGGGCGTGGCAGTGGACGGGACAAGGGGCGGGACAGTGGGCGTGGCAGTGGGCGGGACAAGGGGGCGTGGCAGTGGGCGGGATAAGGGGGCGTGTCAGAAGGCGGGACAAGGCGCGTGGCAGTGGGCAGGACAAGGGGCGGGACCAGGGGGCGTGTAGTGGGAGGGACAAGGGGGCGTGGCAGTGGGCGGGACAAGGGGGCAGGACAAGGGGCGTGGCAGTTGGCGGGACAAGAGGGCGTGGCAGTGGGCGGGAAAAGGGGCGGGACAAGGGGGCGTGAGATTAGGCGGCACAAGGGGGCGTGGCAGTAGGCGGGACAAGGGGGCGGGGCAGTGGGCGGGACAAGGGGGCGTGGCAGTGTGCGGGACAAGGGGGCGTGGTTGTGGGCGGGACAAGGGGGCGTGGCAGTGGGCGGGACAAGGGGGCGTGACACTAGGCGGGAAAAGGAGGCGTGGCAGTAGGCGGGGCAAGGGGCGGGACAGGGGGCGTGGCAGCGTGCGGGACAAGGGGGCGGGGCAGTGGGCGGGACAAGGGGGCGTGTCAGTGGGCGGGACAATGGGGCGTGGCTGTGGGCGGGACAAGCGGCGTGGGAGTTAGGCGGGACAAGGAGGCGTGTCAATAGGCGGGACAAGGGGGCGTGGCAGTAGGCGGGACAAGGGGCGGGAAAAGGGGTCGCGGTAGTGGGCGGGACCAAGGAGCGTGGAAGTGGGCGGGACAAGGGGAGTGTCAGTGGGCGGGACAAGAAGAGTGTCAGTGGGTGGGACAAGGGTAGTGTCAGTGGGCGGGACAAGGGGAGTGTCAGTGGGCGGGACTCGGGGAGTGTCAGTGGGCGGGACAAGGGGAGTGTCCGTGGTCGGGACAAGGGGAGTGTCAGTGGGCGGGACAAGGGGAGTGTCAGTGGGCGGGACAAGGGGAGTGTCAGTGGGCGGGACAAGGGGAGTGTCAGTGGGTGGGACAAGGGGAGTGTCAGTGGTCGGGGTAACAAGGTGGGCTAGGTTCCCGCAGGCAGCGTGTCCCCCTTCTTTAGCTCAGCTCAGCTCATGCTCATGTCATGTCATGTCATGTCTTTTGATAATCAAAGATTTTATATATATATATGTATAAATATATATAAAAGCTTTTTCAATGCTGGGGCTGCTGGGGCTGCTGCTGCTGGGGCTGCTGGTGTTGCTGGGGAAGATGGCAATGGCAGTGGGCGGGACAAGGGGACGTGGCAGTGGGCGGGACAAGGGGGCGTGGCAGTGGGCGGGACAAGGGGGCGTGAGAGTGGGCGGGACCAGGGGGCGTGGCAGTGGGCGGAAAAAGGGGGCGTGGCAGTGGGCGGGACCAGGGGGTGTGGCAGTGGGCGGGACAAGGGGCGGGACCAGGGGGCGTGGTAGCAGGCGGGACAAGTGGGCGTTGACGTGGGCGGGACAAGGGGCGTGGCTGTGGGCGGGACAGGGGGCGTGGCAGTTGACGGGACAAGGGGCGGGAAAAGGGGGCGGGACAAGGGGGCGTGGCAGTTGGCGGGACAAAGGGGCTGGACAAGGGGCGTGGCAGTGGGCGGGACAAGTGGCGTGGCCGTGGGCGGGACAAGGGGGCGTGGCCGTGGTCGGGACAAGGGGGCGTGGCAGTGGGCGGGACAAGGGGGCGTTGCAGTGGGCGGGACAAGGGGTCGTGGCAGTAGGCGGGACAAGGGGCGGTAAAAGGTGGCGTGGTAGTGTGCGGGACCAGGGGGCGTGGAAGTGGGCAGGACAATGGGAGTGTCAGTGGGCGGGACAAGGGGCGTGGCTGTGGGCGGGATAAGGGGGCGTGTCAGTAGGCGGGACAAGGCGCGTGGCAGTGGGCGGGACAAGGGGCGGGTCCAGGGGGCGTGGTAGCAGGCGGGACAAGTGGGCGTTGACGTGGGCGGGACAAGGGGCGTGGCTGTGGGCGGGACAGGGGGCGTGGCAGTTGACAGGACAAGGGGCGGGAAAAGGGGGCGGGACAAGGGGGCGTTGCAGTGGGCGGGAAAAGGGGGCTGGACAAGGGGCGTGGCAGTGGGCGGGAAAATGGGCGTGGCCGTGGGCGGGACAAGGGGGCGTGGCCGTGGTCGGGTCAAGGGGGCGTGGCAGTGGGCGGGACAAGGGGCGTGGCAGTGGTCGGGACAAGGGGGCGTGGCAGTGGGCGGGACAAGGGGCGGTAAAAGGGGGCGTGGTAGTCTGCGGGATCAGGGGGCGTGGAAGTGGGCAGGACAATGGGAGTGTCAGTGGACGGGACAAGGGGCGTGGCAGTGGGCGGGACAAGGGGAGTGTCAGTGGGCGGGACAAGGGGAGTGTCAGAGGGCGCGACTAGGGTAGTGTCAGTGGGCGGGACAAGGGTAGCATCAGTGGGCGGGACAAGGGGAGTGTCAGTGGGCGGGACAAGGGGAGTGTTGGTGGGCGGGACAAGGGGAGTGTCAGTGGGCGGGACAAGGGGAGTGTCAGTGGGTGGGACAAGGGGAGTGTCAGTGGGCGGGGTAACAAGGTGGGCTAGGTTCCCGCAGGCAGCGTGTCCCCCTTCTTTAGCTCGGCTCAGCTCATGCTCATGTCATGTCATGTCATGTCTTTTGATAATCAAAGATTTTATATATATATATAAATATATATAAAGTCTTTTTGAATGCTGGGCTGCTGGAGCTGCTGGGGCTGCTGCTGGAGCTGCTGCTGGTGCTGCTGGGGAAGCTGGCAATGCTTGAGGCGGGCCCCTGTGGAATGCAGCCAGCCAGCCAGCTATTCCACAGGGCTCCCCTCTGGATTGTTTGTGTGTGTGTGTCGGGGTGCTGTAGGCTTACCTTGCGGCCGGCAGCAGGAGCCACGCAGTGGGATCCTATGATTGTGCACCCTGGAAAAATACAACAGTACGCATCTTGGCAACAAGGCCACTTCACCCGAGTGTTTTATTTAGGCACCCAAACAAGGTGGGCTAGGTTCCGGAAGGCAGCGTGTCCCCCTTCTTTAGCTCAGCTCAGCTCATGCTCATGTCATGTCATGTCTTTTGATAATCAAAGATATTATATATATATATATGTATAAATATATATAAAAGCTTTTTCAATGCTGGGTTTGCTGGGGCTGCTGCTGGTGGGGGGCTGCTGCTGGTGGGGCTGCTGGTGTTGCTGGGGAAGCTGGCAATGGCAGTGGGCGGGACAAGGGGGCGTGGGAGTGGGCGGGACAAGGGGGCGTGGCAGTAGGCGGGACAAGGGGGCGTGGGAGTGGGCGGGTCCAGGGGGCGTGGCAGTGGGCGGGACTAGGGGGCGTGGCAGTGGGCGGGACCAGGGGGCGTGGCAGTGGACGGAAAAGGGGCGGGACAGGGGGCGTGTCAGTGGGCGGGACAAGGGTGCGTGGCAGTGGGCGGAATGAGGGGGCGTGTCAGTAGGCGGGACAAGGCGCGTGGCAGTGGGCGGGACAAGGGGCGGGACCAGGGGGCGTGGTAGTGGGCGGGACATGGGGCGTGGCAGTGGGCGGGACACGGGGGCGTGGCAGTGGGCGGGAAAAGGGGGCGTGTCAGTAGGGGGGACAAGGCGCGTGGCAGTGGGCGGGAAAAGGGGCGGGACCAGGGGGCGTGGTAGTGTCCGGGACAAGGGGGCGTGGCAGTAGGCGGGACAAGGGGCGTGGCTGTGGGCGGGACAGGGGGCGTGGCAGTGGACGGGAAAAGGGGCGGGGAAAGGGGGCGTGGTAGTGGGCGGGACAAGGGGCGGGACAAGTGGGCGTGACAGTGGGCGGGACAAGGGGGCGTGGCAGTGGGCGGGACAGGGGGCGGGACAAGGGGTGTGGCAGTGGGCGGGACAAGGGGGCGTGGAAGTGGGCGGGACAAGGGGGCCTGGCAGTGGGCGGGACAAGGTGGCGGGACATGGGGCGTGGCAGTGGGCGGTGCAAGGGGCGGGACAGAGGGAGTGGCAGTGTGCGGGACCAGGGGAGTGGCAGTGGGCGGGACAAGAGAAGTGTCAATGGGCGGAGCAAGGGGAGTGTCAGTGGGCGGGACAAGGGGAGTGTCAGTGGGTGGGACTAGGGGAGTGTCAGTGGGTGGGACAAGGGGATTGTCAGTTGGCGGGACTAGGGGAGTGTCAGTGGGCGGGACAAGGGGAGTGTCCGTGGGCGGGACAAGGGGAGTGTCAGTGGGCGGGACAAGGGGAGTGTCAGTGGGCGGGACAAGGGGAGTGTCAGTGGGCGGGACAAGGGGAGTGTCAGTGGGTGGAACAAGGGGAGTGTCAGTGGTCGGGGTAACAAGGTGGGCTAGGTTCCCGCAGGCAGCGTGTCCCCCTTCTTTAGCTCAGCTCAGCTCATGCTCATGTCATGTCATGTCATGTCTTTTGATAATCAAAGATTTTATATATATATGTATAAATATATATAAAAGCTTTTTCAATGCTGGTGCTGCTGGGGCTGCTGCTGCTGGGGCTGGTGGTGTTGCTGGGGAAGATGGCAATGGCAGTGGGCGGGACAAGGGGACGTGGCAGTGGGCGGGACAAGGGGGCGTGGCAGTGGGCGGGACAAGGGGGCGTGACAGTGGGCGGGACCAGGGGGCGTGGCAGTGGGCGGTAAAAGGGGGCGTGGCAGTGGGCGGGACCAGGGGGTGTGGCAGTGGGCGGGACAAGGGGCGGGACCAGGGGGCGTGGTAGTAGGCGGGACAAGTGGGCGTTGACGTGGGCGGGACAAGGGGGCGTGGCCGTGGTCGGGACAAGGGGGCGTGGCAGTGGGCGGGACAATGGGGCGTTGCAGTGGGCGGGACAAGGGGTCGTGGCAGTAGGCGGGACAAGGGGCGGTAAAAGGTGGCGTGGTAGTGTGCGGGATCAGGGGGCGTGGAAGTGGGCAGGACAATGGGAGTGTCAGTGGGCGGGACAAGGGGCGTGGCTGTGGGCGGGATAAGGGGGCGTGTCAGTAGGCGGGACAAGGCGCGTGGCAGTGGGCGGGACAAGGGGCGGGACCAGGGGGCGTGGTAGCAGGCGGGACAAGTGGGCGTTGACGTGGGCGGGACAAGGTGCGTGGCTGTGGGCGGGACAGGGGGCGTGGCAGTTGACGGGACAAGGGGCGGGAAAAGGGGGCGGGACAAGGGGGCGTTGCAGTGGGCGGGAAAAGGGGGCTGGACAAGGGGCGTGGCAGTGGGCGGGACAATGGGCGTGGCCGTGGGCGGGTCAAGGGGGCGTGGCCGTGGTCGGGTCAAGGGGGCGTGGCAGTGGGCGGGACAAGGGGCGTGGCAGTGGTCGGGACAAGGGGGCGTGGCAGTGGGCGGGACAAGGGGCGGTAAAAGGGGGCGTGGTAGTCTGCAGTATCAGGGGGCGTGGAAGTGGGCAGGACAATGGGAGTGTCAGTGGACGGGACAAGGGGCGTGGCAGTGGGCGGGACAAGGGGAGTGTCAGTGGGCGGGACAAGGGGAGTGTCAGAGGGCGCGACTAGGGTAGTGTCAGTGGGCGGGACAAGGGTAGGGTCAGTGGGCGGGACAAGGGGAGTGTTGGTGGGCGGGACAAGGGAAGTGTCAGTGGGCGGGACAAGGGGAGTGTCAGTGGGTGGGACAAGGGGAGTGTCAGTGGGCGGGGTAACAAGGTGGGCTAGGTTCCCGCAGGCAGCGTGTCCCCCTTCTTTAGCTCGGCTCAGCTCATGCTCATGTCATGTCATGTCATGTCTTTTGATAATCAAAGATTTTATATATATATATAAATATATATAAAGTCTTTTTGAATGCTGGGCTGCGGGAGCTGCTGGGGCTGCTGCTGGAGCTGCTGCTGGTGCTGCTGGGGAAGCTGGCAATGCTTGAGGCGGGCCCCTGTGGAATGCAGCCAGCCAGCCAGCTATTCCACAGGGCTCCCCTCTGGATTGTTTGTGTGTGTGTGTCGGGCTGCTGCAGGCTTACCTTGCGGCCGGCAGCAGGAGCCACGCAGTGGGATCCTACGATTGTGCACCCTGGAAAAATACAACAGTACGCATCTTGGCAACAAGGCCACTTCACCCGAGTGTTTTATTTAGGCACCCAAACAAGGTGGGCTAGGTTCCCGAAGGCAGCGTGTCCCCCTTCTTTAGCTCAGCTCAGCTCATGCTCATGTCATGTCATGTCTTTTGATAATCAAAGATTTTATATATATATATATGTATAAATATATATAAAAGCTTTTTCAATGCTGGGTTTGCTGGGGCTGCTGCTGGTGGGGGGCTGCTGCTGGTGGGGCTGCTGGTGTTGCTGGGGAAGCTGGCAATGGCAGTGGGCGGGACAAGGGGGCGTGGGAGTGGGCGGGACAAGGGGGCGTGGTAGTGGGCGGGACAAGGGGGCGTGGGAGTGGGCGGGACCAGGGGGCGTGGCAGTGGGCGGGACTAGGGGGCGTGGCAGTGGGCGGGACCAGGGGGCGTGGCAGTGGACGGGAAAAGGGGCGGGACAGGGGGCGTGTCAGTGGGCGGGACAAGGGTGCGTGGCAGTGGGCGGGATGAGGGGGCGTGTCAGTAGGCGGGACAAGGCGCGTGGCAGTGGGCGGGACAAGGGGCGGGACCAGGGGGCGTGGTAGTGGGCGGGACAGGGGGCGTGGCAGTGGGCGGGACACGGGGGCGTGGCAGTGGGCGGGAAAAGGGGGCGTGTCAGTAGGGGGGACAAGGCGCGTGGCAGTGGGCGGGAAAAGGGGCGGGACCAGGGGGCGTGGTAGTGTCCGGGACAAGGGGGCGTGGCAGTAGGCGGGACAAGGGGCGTGGCTGTGGGCGGGACAGGGGGCGTGTCAGTGGACGGGAAAAGGGGCGGGGAAAGGGGGCGTGGTAGTGGGCGGGACAAGGGGCGGGACAAGTGGGCGTGACAGTGGGCGGGACAAGGGGGCGTGGCAGTGGGCGGGACAAGGGGGCGGGACAAGGGGTGTGGCAGTGGGCGGGACAAGGGGGCGTGGAAGTGGGCGGGACAAGGGGGCCTGGCAGTGGGCGGGACAAGGTGGCGGGACATGGGGCGTGGCAGTGGGCGGTACAAGGGGCGGGACAGAGGGAGTGGCAGTGTGCGGGACCAGGGGAGTGGCAGTGGGCGGGACAAGAGGAGTGTCAATGGGCGGAGCAAGGGGAGTGTCAGTGGGCGGGACAAGGGGAGTGTCAGTGGGTGGGACTAGGGGAGTGTCAGTGGGTGGGACAAGGGGATTGTCAGTGGGCGGGACTAGGGGAGTGTCAGTGGGCGGGACAAGGGGAGTGTCCGTGGGCGGGACAAGGGGAGTGTCCGTGGTCGGGACAAGGGGATTGTCAGTGGGCGGGACAAGGGGAGTGTCAGTGGGCGGGACAAGGGGAGTGTCAGTGGGCGGGACAAGGGGAGTGTCAGTGGGTGGGACAATGGGAGTGTCAGTGGTCGGGGTAACAAGGTGGGCTAGGATGCCGCAGGCAGCGTGTCCCCCTTCTTTAGCTCAGCTCAGCTCATGCTCATGTCATGTCATGTCATGTCTTTTGATAATCAAAGATTTTATATATATATATGTATAAATATATATAAAAGCTTTTTCAATGCTGGGGCTGCTGGGGCTGCTGCTGCTGGGGCTGCTGCTGGTGGGGCTGCTGGTTTTGCTGGGGAAGCTGGCAATGGCAGTGGGCGGGACAAGGGGGCGTGGCAGTGGGCGGGACAAGGGGGCGTAGCAGTGGGCGGGACAAGGGGGCGTGGGAGTGGGCGGGACCAGGGGGCGTGGAAGTGGGCGGGACCAGGGGGCGTGGCAGTGGGCGGGACCAGGGGGCGTGGCTGTGGACGGGAAAAGGGGCGGGACAGGGGGCGTGTCAGTGGGCGGGACAAGGGTGCGTGGCAGTGGGCGGGATAAGGGGGCGTGTCAGTAGGCGGGACAAGGCGCGTGGCAGTGGGCGTGACAAGGGGCGGGACCAGGGGGCGTGGTAGTGGGCGGGACAGGGGGCGTGGCAGTGGGCGGGACACGGGGGCGTGGCAGTGGGCGGGAAAAGGGGGCGTGTCAATAGGCGGGACAAGGCGCGTGGCAGTGGGCGGGAAAAGGGGCGGGACCGGGGGGCGTGGTAGTGTGCGGGACAAGGGGGCGTGGCAGTAGGCGGGACAAGGGGCGTGGCTGTGGGCGGGACAGGGGGCGTGGCAGTGGACGGGAAAAGGGGCGGGGAAAGGGGGCGTGGTAGTGGGCGGGACAAGGGGCGGGACAAGGGGGCGTGACAGTGGGCGGGACAAGGGGGCGTGGCAGTGGGCGGGACAAGGGGGCGGGACAAGGGGTGTGGCAGTGGGCGGGACAAGGGGGCGTGGAAGTGGGCGGGACAAGGGGGCCTGGCAGTGGGCGGGACAAGTGGGCGGGACATGGCGCGTGGCAGTGGGCGGGACAAGGGCCGGGACCAGGGGGCGTGGTAGTGGGCGGGACAAGGGGGGGGAAAATGGGGCGTGGTACTGGCCGGGACAAGGGGCGTGGCAGTGGGCGGGACAAGAGGGCGTGGCAGTGGGCGGGACAAGGGGCGGGACAAGGGGGCGTGAGATTAGGCGTGACAATGGGGCGGGACAGTAGGCGGGACAAGGGGGCGGGGCAGTGGGCGGGACAAGGGGGCGTGGCAGTGTGCGGGACAAGGGGGCGTGGCTGTGGGCGGGACAAGGGGGCGTGGCAGTGGGCGGGACAAGGGGGCGTGGCACTAGGCGGAAAAAGGGGGCGTGGCAGTAGGCGGGGCAAGGGGCGGGACAGGGGGCGTGGCAGTGTGCGGGACAAGGGGGCGGGGCAGTGGGCGGGACAAGCGGCGTGGCAGTTAGGCGGGACAAGGAGGCGTGTCAATAGGCGGGACAAGGGGGCGTGGCAGTAGGCGGGACAAGGGGCGGGAAAAGGGGTCGTGGTAATGGGCGTGACCAAGGGGCGTGGAAGTGGGCGGGACAAGGGGAGTTTCAGTGGGCTGGACAAGAGGAGTGTCATTGGGCGCGACTAGGGTAGTGTCAGTGGGCGGGACTAGGGGAGCGTCAGTGGGCGGGACAAGGGTAGCGTCAGTGGGCGGGACAAGGGGAGTGTCAGTGGGCGGGACAAGGGGAGTGTCAGTGGGCGGGAAAGGGGGCGTGGCAGTGGGCGGTACAAGGGGCGTGGCAGTGGACGGGACAAGGGGCGGGACAGGGGGCGTGGCAGTGTGCGGGACAAGGGGGCGGGGCAGTGGGCGGGACAAGGGGGCGTGTCAGTGGGCGGGACAAGGGGGCGTGGCTGTGGGCGGGACAAGCGGCGTGGCAGTTAGGCGGGACAAGGAGGCGTGTCAATAGGCGGGAGAAGGGGGCGTGGCAGTAGGCGGGACAAGGGGCGGGAAAAGGGGGCGTGGTAGTGGGCGGGACCAAGGGGCGTGGAAGTGGGCGGGACAAGGGGAGTGTCAGTGGCGGGACAAGGGGCGTGGCAGTGGGCGGGACAAGGGGAGTGTCAGTGGGCGGGACAAGAGGAGTGTCAGTGGGCGGAGCAAGGGGAGTGTCAGTGGGCGGGACAAGGGGAGTGTCAGTGGGCGGGACAAGGGGAGTGTCAGTGGGTGGGACAAGGGGAGTGTCAGTGGGCGGGACAAGGGGAGTGTCAGTGGGCGGGACAAGGGGAGTGTCAGTGGGCGGAACAAGGGGCCGTGGCAGTGGGCGGGAGCAGGGGGCGTGGCAGTGGGCGGGAAAAGGGGGCGTGGAAGTGGGCGGGATCAGGGGGTGTGGCAGTGGACGGGACAAGGGGCGGGACAGGGGGCGTGGCAGTGGGCGGGACAAGGGGGCGTGGCAGTGGGCGGGATAAGGGGGCGTGTCAGTAGGCGGGACAAGGCGCGTGGCAGTGGGCGGGACAAGGGGCGGGACAAGGGGCGTGGTCGTGGGCGGGACAAGGGGGCGTGGCCGTGGTCGGGACAAGGGGGTGTGGCAGTGGTCGGGACAAGGGGGCGTGGCAGTGGGCGGGACAAGGGGGCGTGGCAGTAGGCGGGACAAGGGGCGGTAACAGGGGGCGTGGTAGTGTGCGGGACCAGGGGGCGTGGAAGTGGGCAGAACAATGGGAGTGTCAGTGGGCGGGACAAGAGGCGTGGCAGTGGGCGGGACAAGGGGAGTGTCAGTGGGCGGGACACGGGGAGTGTCATTGGGCGCGACTAGGGTAGTGTCAGTGGGCGGGACTAGGGGAGCGTCTGTGGGCGGGACAAGGGTAGCGTCAGTGGGCGGGACAAGGGGAGTGTCAGTGGGCGGGACAAGGGGAGTGTTAGTGGGCGGGACAGGGGGCGTGGCAGTGGGCTGGACAAGGGGGCGTGGCAGTGGGCGGGATAAGGGGGCGTGTCAGTAGGCGGGGCAAGGCGCGTGGCATTGGGCGGGACAAGGGGCGGGACCAGGGGGCGTGGTAGCAGGCGGGACAAGTGGGCGTAGACGTGGGCGGGGAAAGGGGGCGGGACAAGGGGGCGTGGCAGTGGGCGGGACAAGGGGGCGTGGCAGTGGGCGGGACCACGGTGCGTGGCAGTGGACGGGACAAGGGGCGGGACAGTGGGCGTGGCAGTGGGCGGGACAAGGGGGCGTGGCAGTGGGCGGGATAAGGGGGCGTGTCAGTAGGCGGGACAAGGCGCGTGGCAGTGGGCAGGACAAGGGGCGGGACCAGGGGGCGTGGTAGTGGGAGGGACAAGGGGGCGTGGCAGTGGGCGGGACAAGGGGGCGTGGCAGTGGGCGGGACAAGGGGGCGGGACAAGGGGCGTGGCAGTGGGCGGGACAAGGTGGCGTGGCAGTGGGCGGGACAAGAGGGGCGGGACAAGGGGCAAAGCAGTGGGCGGGACAAGGGGGCATGGTAATAGGCGGGACAAGGGGGCGGAACAAGGGGCGTGGCAGTGGTCGGGACAAGAGGGCGTGGCAGTGGGCGGGACAAGGGGCGGGACAAGGGGGGGTGAGATTAGGCGTGACAAGGGGGCGGGACAGTAGGCGGGACAAGGGGGCGGGGCAGTGGGCGGGACAAGGGGGCGTGGCAGTGTGCGGGACAAGGGGGCGTGGCTGTGGGCGGGACAAGGGGGCGTGGCAGTGGGCGGGACAAGGGGTCGTGGCACTAGGCGGGAAAAGGGGGCGTGGCAGTAGGCGGGGCAAGGGGCGGGACAGGGGGCGTGGCAGTGTGCGGGACAAGGGGGCGGGGCAGTGGGCGGGACAAGCGGCGTGGCAGTTAGGCGGGACAAGGCGGCGTGTCAATAGGCGGGACAAGGGGGCGTGGCAGTAGGCGGGACAAGGGGCGGGAAAAGGGGTCGTGGTAGTGGGCGTGACCAAGGGGCGTGGAAGTGGGCGGGACAAGGGGAGTTTCAGTGGGCTGGACAAGAGGAGTGCCCGTGGGCGGGACAAGGGGAGTGTCAGTGGGCGGGACAAGGGGAGTGTCAGTGGGCGGGACAAGGGGAGTGTCAGTGAGCGGGACTAGGGGAGTGTCAGTGGGCGGGACAAGGGGAGTGTCCGTGGGCGGGACAAGGGGAGTGGCCGTGGTCGGGACAAGGGGAGTGTCAGTGGGCGGGACAAGGGGAGTGTCAGTGGGCGGGACAAGGGGAGTGTCAGTGGGCGGGACAAGGGGAGTGTCAGTGGGTGGGACAAGGGGAGTGTCAGTGGTCGGGGTAACAAGGTGGGCTAGGTTCCCGCAGGCAGCGTGTCCCCCTTCTTTAGCTCAGCTCAGCTCATGCTCATGTCATGTCATGTCTTTTGATAATCAAAGATTTTATATATATATGTATAAATATATATAAAAGCTTTTTCAATGCTGGGGCTGCTGGGGCTGCTGGGGCTGCTGCTGCTGGGGCTGCTGGTGTTGCTGGGGAAGATGGCAATGGCAGTGGGCGGGACAAGGGGGCGTGGCAGTGGGCGGGACAAGGGGGCGTGGCAGTTGGCGGGACAAGGGGGCGTGGCAGTAGGCGGGACAAGGGGTGGTAAAAGGGGGCGTGGTAGTGTGCGGGACCAGGGGGCGTGGAAGTGGGCAGGACAATGGGAGTTTCAGTGGGCGGGCCAAGGGGCGTGGCAGTGGGCGGGACAAGGGGAGTGTCAGTGGGCGGGACAAGGGGAGTGTCAGTGGGCGGGACAAGGGGAGTGTCATTGGGCGCGACTAGGGTAGTGTCAGTGGGCGGGACTAGGGGAGCGTCAGTGGGCGGGACAAGGGTAGCGTCAGTGGGCGGGACAAGGGGAGTGTCAGTGGGCGGGACAAGGGGAGTGTCAGTGGGCGGGACAGGGGGCGTGGCAGTGGGCGGGACAAGGGGGCGTGGCAGTGGGCGGGATAAGGGGGCGTGTCATTAGGCGGGACAAGGCGCGTGGCAGTGGGCGGGACAAGGGGCGGGACCAGGGGGCGTGGTAGTGGGCGGGACCAAGGGGCGTGGAAGTGGGCGGGACAAGGGGAGTGTCAGTGCCGGGGCAAGGGGCGTGGCAGTGGGCGGGACAAGGGGAGTGTCAGTGGGCGGGACAAGAGGAGTGTCAGTGGGCGGAGCAAGGGGAGTGTCAGTGGTCGGGACAAGGGGAGTGTCAGTGGGCGGGACAAGGGGAGTGTCAGTGGGTGGGACAAGAGGAGTGTCAGTGGGCGGGACAAGGGGAATGTCAGTGGGCGGGACTCGGGGAGTGTCAGTGGGCGGGACAAGGGGAGTGTCCGTGGGCGGGACAAGGGGAGTGCCCGTGGTCGGGACAAGGGGAGTGTCAGTGGGCGGGACAAGGGGAGTGTCAGTGGGCGGGACAAGAGGAGTGTCAGTGGGCGGGACAAGGGGATTGTCAGTGGGTGGGACAAGGGGAGTGTCAGTGGTCGGGGTAAAAAGGTGGGCTCGGTTCCCGCAGGCAGCGTGTTCCCCTTCTTTAGCTCAGCTCAGCTCATGCTCATGTCATGTCATGTCATGTCTTTTGATAATCAAAGATTTTATATATATATGTATAAATATATATAAAAGCTTTTTCAATGCTGGGGCTGCTGGGGCTGCTGCTGCAGGGGCTGCTGGTGTTGCTGGGGAAGATGGCAATGGCAGTGGGCGGGACAAGGGGACGTTGCAGTGGGCGGGACAAGGGGGCGTGGCAGTGAGCGGGACAAGGGGGCGTGGCAGTGGTCGGGACCAGGGGGCGTGGCAGTGGACGGGGAAAGGGGGCGTGGCAGTGGGCGGGACCAGGGGGTGTGGCAGTTGACGGGACAAGGGGCGGGACAGGGGGCGTGGCAGTGGGCGGGACAAGGATCGTGGCAGTGGGCGGGATAAGGGGGCGTGTCAGTAGGCGGGACAAGGCGCGTGGCAGTGGGCGGGACAAGGGGCGGGACCAGGGGGCGTGGTAGCAGGCGGGACAAGTGGGCGTTGACGTGGGCGGGACAAGGGGCGTGGCTGTGGGCGGGACAGGGGGCGTGGCAGTTGACGGGACAAGGAGCGGGAAAAGGGGGCGGGACAAGGGGGCGTGGCAGTGGGCGGGACAAGGGGGCTGGACAAGTGGCGTGGCAGTGGGCGGGACAATGGGCGTGGCCGTGGGCGGGACAAGGGGGCGTGGCCGTGGTCGGGACAAGGGGGCGTGGCAGTGGGCGGGACATGTGGGCGTGGCAGTGGGCGGGACAAGGGGGCGTGGCAGTAGGCGGGACAAGGGGCGGTAAAAGGGGGCGTGGTAGTGTGCGGAACCAGGGGGCGTGGAAGTGGGCAGGACAATGGGAGTGTCAGTGGGCGGGACAAGGGGCGTGGCAGTGGGCGGGACAAGGGGAGTGTCAGTGGGCGGGACAAGGGGAGTGTCAGTGGGCGGGACATGGGAAGTGTCATTGGGCGCGACTAGGGTAGTGACAGTGGGCGGGACTAGGGGAGCGTCAGTGGGCGGGACAAGGGTAGCGTCAGTGGGCGGGAGAAGGGGAGTGTCCGTGGTCGGGACAAGGGGAGTGTCAGGGGGCGGGACAAGGGGAGTGTCAGTGGGCGGGACAAGAGGAGTGTCAGTGGGCGGGACAAGGGGAGTGTCAGTGGGTGGGACAAGGGGAGTGTCAGTGGTCGGGGTAACAAGGTGGGCTCGGTTCCCGCAGGCAGCGTGTCCCCCTTCTTTAGCTCAGCTCAGCTCATGCTCATGTCATGTCATGTCATGTCTTTTGATAATCAAAGATTTTATATATATATGTATAAATATATATAAAAGCTTTTTCAATGCGGGGCTGCTGGGGCTGCTGCTGCTGGGGCTGCTGGTGTTGCTGGGGAAGATGGCAATGGCAGTGGGCGGGACAAGGGGACGTTGCAGTGGGCGGGACAAGGGGGCGTGGCAGTGAGCGGGACAAGGGGGCGTGGCAGTGGGCGGGACCAGGGGGCGTGGCAGTGGGCGGGACAAGGGGGCGTGGCAGTGGGCGGGATAAGGGGGCGTGTCAGTAGGCGGGACAAGGCGCGTGGCAGTGGGCGGGACAAGGGGGCGTGGCAGTGGGCGGGACAAGGGGGCGTGGCAGTAGGCGGGACAAGGGGTGGTAAAAGGGGGCGTGGTAGTGTGCGGAACCAGGGGGCGTGGAAGTGGGCAGGACAATGGGAGTGTCAGTGGGCGGGCCAAGGGGCGTGGCAGTGGGCGGGACAAGGGGAGTGTCAGTGGGCGGGACAAGGGGAATGTCAGTGGGCGGGACAAGGGGAGTGTCATTGGGCGCGACTAGGGTAGTGTCAGTGGGCGGGACTAGGGGAGCGTCAGTGGGCGGGACAGGGGGCGTGGCAGTGTGCGGGACAAGGGGGCGGGGCAGTGGGCGGCACAAGGGGGCGTGTCAGTGGGCGGGACAAGGGGGCGTGGCTGTGGGCGGGACAAGCGGGCGTGGCAGTGGGCGGGATAAGGGGGCGTGTCAGTAGGCGGGACAAGGCGCGTGGCAGTGGGCGGGACAAGGGGCGGGAAAAGGGGGCGTGGTAGTGGGCGGGACCAAGGGGCGTGGAAGTGGGCGGGACAAGGGGAGTGTCAGTGGCGGGACAAGGGGCGTGGCAGTGGGCGGGACAAGGGGAGTGTCAGTGGGCGGGACAAGAGGAGTGTCAGTGGGCGGAGCAAGGGGAGTGTCAGTGGGCGGGACAAGGGGAGTGTCAGTGGGTGGGACAAGGGGAGTGTCAGTGGGCGGGACAAGGGGAGTGTCAGTGGGCGGGACAAGGGGAGTGTCAGTGGGCGGAACAAGGGGCCGTGGCAGTGGGCGGGAGCAGGGGGCGTGGCAGTGGGCGGGAAAAGGGGGCGTGGAAGTGGGCGGGATCAGGGGGTGTGGCAGTGGACGGGACAAGGGGCGGGACAGGGGGCGTGGCAGTGGGCGGGACAAGGGGGCGTGGCAGTGGGCGGGATAAGGGGGCGTGTCAGTAGGCGGGACAAGGCGCGTGGCAGTGGGCGGGACAAGGGGCGGGACAAGGGGCGTGGTCGTGGGCGGGACAAGGGGGCGTGGCCGTGGTCGGGACAAGGGGGTGTGGCAGTGGTCGGGACAAGGGGGCGTGGCAGTGGGCGGGACAAGGGGGCGTGGCAGTAGGCGGGACAAGGGGCGGTAACAGGGGGCGTGGTAGTGTGCGGGACCAGGGGGCGTGGAAGTGGGCAGAACAATGGGAGTGTCAGTGGGCGGGACAAGGGGCGTGGCAGTGGGCGGGACAAGGGGAGTGTCAGTGGGCGGGACAAGGGGAGTGTCATTGGGCGCGACTAGGGTAGTGTCAGTGGGCGGGACTAGGGGAGCGTCTGTGGGCGGGACAAGGGTAGCGTCAGTGGGCGGGACAAGGGGAGTGTCAGTGGGCGGGACAAGGGGAGTGTTAGTGGGCGGGACAGGGGGCGTGGCAGTGGGCTGGACAAGGGGGCGTGGCAGTGGGCGGGATAAGGGGGCGTGTCAGTAGGCGGGGCAAGGCGCGTGGCATTGGGCGGGACAAGGGGCGGGACCAGGGGGCGTGGTAGCAGGCGGGACAAGTGGGCGTAGACGTGGGCGGGGAAAGGGGGCGGGACAAGGGGGCGTGGAAGTGGGCGGGACAAGGGGGCGTGGCAGTGGGCGGGACCACGTTGCGTGGCAGTGGACGGGACAAGGGGCGGGACAGTGGGCGTGGCAGTGGGCGGGACAATGGGCGTGGCCTTGGGCGGGACAAGGGGGCGTGGCAGTGGGCGGGACCAGGGGGCGTGGCAGTGGGCGGGACCAGGGGGCGTGGCTGTGGACGGGAAAAGGGGCGGGACAGGGGGCGTGTCAGTGGGCGGGACAAGGGTGCGTGGCAGTGGGCGGGATAAGGGGGCGTGTCAGTAGGCGGGACAAGGCGCGTGGCAGTGGGCGGGACAAGGGGCGGGACCAGGGGGCGTGGTAGTGGGCGGGACAGGGGGCGTGGCAGTGGGCGGGACACGGGGGCGTGGCAGTGGGCGGGAAAAGGGGGCGTGTCAATAGGCGGGACAAGGCGCGTGGCAGTGGGCGGGAAAAGGGGCGGGACCAGGGGGCGTGGTAGTGTGCGGGACAAGGGGGCGTGGCAGTAGGCGGGACAAGGGGCGTGGCTGTGGGCGGGACAGGGGGCGTGGCAGTGGACGGGAAAAGGGGCGGGGAAAGGGGGCGTGGTAGTGGGCGGGACAAGGGGCGGGACAAGGGGGCGTGACAGTGGGCGGGACAAGGGGGCGTGGCAGTGGGCGGGACAAGGGGGCGGGACAAGGGGTGTGGCAGTGGGCGGGACAAGGGGGCGTGGAAGTGGGCGGGACAAGGGGGCCTGGCAGTGGGCGGGACAAGTGGGCGGGACATGGCGCGTGGCAGTGGGCGGGACAAGGGCCGGGACCAGGGGGCGTGGTAGTGGGCGGGACAAGGGGCGGGAAAATGGGGCGTGGTACTGGCCGGGACAAGGGGCGTGGCAGTGGGCGGGACAAGAGGGCGTGGCAGTGGGCGGGACAAGGGGCGGGACAAGGGGGCGTGAGATTAGGCGTGACAATGGAGCGGGACAGTAGGCGGGACAAGGGGGCGGGGCAGTGGGCGGGACAAGGGGGCGTGGCAGTGTGCGGGACAAGGGGGCGTGGCTGTGGGCGGGACAAGGGGGCGTGGCAGTAGGCGGGACAAGGGGTGGTAAAAGGGGGCGTGGTAGTGTGCGGGACCAGGGGGCGTGGAAGTGGGCAGGACAATGGGAGTTTCAGTGGGCGGGCCAAGGGGCGTGGCAGTGGGCGGGACAAGGGGAGTGTCAGTGGGCGGGACAAGGGGAGTGTCAGTGGGCGGGACAAGGGGAGTGTCATTGGGCGCGACTAGGGTAGTGTCAGTGGGCGGGACTAGGGGAGCGTCAGTGGGCGGGACAAGGGTAGCGTCAGTGGGCGGGACAAGGGGAGTGTCAGTGGGCGGGACAAGGGGAGTGTCAGTGGGCGGGACAGGGGGCGTGGCAGTGGGCGGGACAAGGGTGCGTGGCAGTGGGCGGGATAAGGGGGCGTGTCATTAGGCGGGACAAGGCGCGTGGCAGTGGGCGGGACAAGGGGCGGGACCAGGGGGCGTGGTAGTGGGCGGGACCAAGGGGCGTGGAAGTGGGCGGGACAAGGGGAGTGTCAGTGCCGGGGCAAGGGGCGTGGCAGTGGGCGGGACAAGGGGAGTGTCAGTGGGCGGGACAAGAGGAGTGTCAGTGGGCGGAGCAAGGGGAGTGTCAGTGGTCGGGACAAGGGGAGTGTCAGTGGGCGGGACAAGGGGAGTGTCAGTGGGTGGGACAAGAGGAGTGTCAGTGGGCGGGACAAGGGGAATGTCAGTGGGCGGGACTCGGGGAGTGTCAGTGGGCGGGACAAGGGGAGTGTCCGTGGGCGGGACAAGGGGAGTGCCCGTGGTCGGGACAAGGGGAGTGTCAGTGGGCGGGACAAGGGGAGTGTCAGTGGGCGGGACAAGAGGAGTGTCAGTGGGCGGGACAAGGGGATTGTCAGTGGGTGGGACAAGGGGAGTGTCAGTGGTCGGGGTAAAAAGGTGGGCTCGGTTCCCGCAGGCAGCGTGTTCCCCTTCTTTAGCTCAGCTCAGCTCATGCTCATGTCATGTCATGTCATGTCTTTTGATAATCAAAGATTTTATATATATATGTATAAATATATATAAAAGCTTTTTCAATGCTGGGGCTGCTGGGGCTGCTGCTGCAGGGGCTGCTGGTGTTGCTGGGGAAGATGGCAATGGCAGTGGGCGGGACAAGGGGACGTTGCAGTGGGCGGGACAAGGGGGCGTGGCAGTGAGCGGGACAAGGGGGCGTGGCAGTGGTCGGGACCAGGGGGCGTGGCAGTGGGCGGGGAAAGGGGGCGTGGCAGTGGGCGGGACCAGGGGGTGTGGCAGTTGACGGGACAAGGGGCGGGACAGGGGGCGTGGCAGTGGGCGGGACAAGGATCGTGGCAGTGGGCGGGATAAGGGGGCGTGTCAGTAGGCGGGACAAGGCGCGTGGCAGTGGGCGGGACAAGGGGCGGGACCAGGGGGCGTGGTAGCAGGCGGGACAAGTGGGCGTTGACGTGGGCGGGACAAGGGGCGTGGCTGTGGGCGGGACAGGGGGCGTGGCAGTTGACGGGACAAGGAGCGGGAAAAGGGGGCGGGACAAGGGGGCGTGGCAGTGGGCGGGACAAGGGGGCTGGACAAGTGGCGTGGCAGTGGGCGGGACAATGGGCGTGGCCGTGGGCGGGACAAGGGGGCGTGGCCGTGGTCGGGACAAGGGGGCGTGGCAGTGGGCGGGACATGTGGGCGTGGCAGTGGGCGGGACAAGGGGGCGTGGCAGTAGGCGGGACAAGGGGCGGTAAAAGGGGGCGTGGTAGTGTGCGGAACCAGGGGGCGTGGAAGTGGGCAGGACAATGGGAGTGTCAGTGGGCGGGACAAGGGGCGTGGCAGTGGGCGGGACAAGGGGAGTGTCAGTGGGCGGGACAAGGGGAGTGTCAGTGGGCGGGACATGGGAAGTGTCATTGGGCGCGACTAGGGTAGTGTCAGTGGGCGGGACTAGGGGAGCGTCAGTGGGCGGGACAAGGGTAGCGTCAGTGGGCGGGACAAGGGGAGTGTCCGTGGTCGGGACAAGGGGAGTGTCAGGGGGCGGGACAAGGGGAGTGTCAGTGGGCGGGACAAGAGGAGTGTCAGTGGGCGGGACAAGGGGAGTGTCAGTGGGTGGGACAAGGGGAGTGTCAGTGGTCGGGGTAACAAGGTGGGCTCGGTTCCCGCAGGCAGCGTGTCCCCCTTCTTTAGCTCAGCTCAGCTCATGCTCATGTCATGTCATGTCATGTCTTTTGATAATCAAAGATTTTATATATATATGTATAAATATATATAAAAGCTTTTTCAATGCGGGGCTGCTGGGGCTGCTGCTGCTGGGGCTGCTGGTGTTGCTGGGGAAGATGGCAATGGCAGTGGGCGGGACAAGGGGACGTTGCAGTGGGCGGGACAAGGGGGCGTGGCAGTGAGCGGGACAAGGGGGCGTGGCAGTGGGCGGGACCAGGGGGCGTGGCAGTGGGCGGGACAAGGGGGCGTGGCAGTGGGCGGGATAAGGGGGCGTGTCAGTAGGCGGGACAAGGCGCGTGGCAGTGGGCGGGACAAGGGGGCGTGGCAGTGGGCGGGACAAGGGGGCGTGGCAGTAGGCGGGACAAGGGGTGGTAAAAGGGGGCGTGGTAGTGTGCGGAACCAGGGGGCGTGGAAGTGGGCAGGACAATGGGAGTGTCAGTGGGCGGGCCAAGGGGCGTGGCAGTGGGCGGGACAAGGGGAGTGTCAGTGGGCGGGACAAGGGGAATGTCAGTGGGCGGGACAAGGGGAGTGTCATTGGGCGCGACTAGGGTAGTGTCAGTGGGCGGGACTAGGGGAGCGTCAGTGGGCGGGACAGGGGGCGTGGCAGTGTGCGGGACAAGGGGGCGGGGCAGTGGGCGGCACAAGGGGGCGTGTCAGTGGGCGGGACAAGGGGGCGTGGCTGTGGGCGGGACAAGCGGGCGTGGCAGTGGGCGGGATAAGGGGGCGTGTCAGTAGGCGGGACAAGGCGCGTGGCAGTGGGCGGGACAAGGGGCGGGAAAAGGGGGCGTGGTAGTGGGCGGGACCAAGGGGCGTGGAAGTGGGCGGGACAAGGGGAGTGTCAGTGGCGGGACAAGGGGCGTGGCAGTGGGCGGGACAAGGGGAGTGTCAGTGGGCGGGACAAGAGGAGTGTCAGTGGGCGGAGCAAGGGGAGTGTCAGTGGGCGGGACAAGGGGAGTGTCAGTGGGTGGGACAAGGGGAGTGTCAGTGGGCGGGACAAGGGGAGTGTCAGTGGGCGGGACAAGGGGAGTGTCAGTGGGCGGAACAAGGGGCCGTGGCAGTGGGCGGGACAAGGGGGCGTGGCAGTGGGCGGGATAAGGGGGCGTGTCAGTAGGCGGGACAAGGCGCGTGGCAGTGGGCGGGACAAGGGGCGGGACAAGGGGCGTGGTCGTGGGCGGGACAAGGGGGCGTGGCCGTGGTCGGGACAAGGGGGTGTGGCAGTGGTCGGGACAAGGGGGCGTGGCAGTGGGCGGGACAAGGGGGCGTGGCAGTAGGCGGGACAAGGGGCGGTAACAGGGGGCGTGGTAGTGTGCGGGACCAGGGGGCGTGGAAGTGGGCAGAACAATGGGAGTGTCAGTGGGCGGGACAAGGGGCGTGGCAGTGGGCGGGACAAGGGGAGTGTCAGTGGGCGGGACAAGGGGAGTGTCATTGGGCGCGACTAGGGTAGTGTCAGTGGGCGGGACTAGGGGAGCGTCTGTGGGCGGGACAAGGGTAGCGTCAGTGGGCGGGACAAGGGGAGTGTGAGTGGGCGGGACAAGGGGAGTGTTAGTGGGCGGGACAGGGGGCGTGGCAGTGGGCTGGACAAGGGGGCGTGGCAGTGGGCGGGATAAGGGGGCGTGTCAGTAGGCGGGGCAAGGCGCGTGGCATTGGGCGGGACAAGGGGCGGGACCAGGGGGCGTGGTAGCAGGCGGGACAAGTGGGCGTAGACGTGGGCGGGGAAAGGGGGCGGGACAACGGGGCGTGGCAGTGGGCGGGACAAGGGGGCGTGGCAGTGGGCGGGACCACGGTGCGTGGCAGTGGACGGGACAAGGGGCGGGACAGTGGGCGTGGCAGTGGGCGGGACAATGGGCGTGGCCTTGGGCGGGACAAGGGGGCGTGGCAGTGGGCGGGACCAGGGGGCGTGGCAGTGGGCGGGACCAGGGGGCGTGGCTGTGGACGGGAAAAGGGGCGGGACAGGGGGCGTGTCAGTGGGCGGGACAAGGGTGCGTGGCAGTGGGCGGGATAAGGGGGCGTGTCAGTAGGCGGGACAAGGCGCGTGGCAGTGGGCGGGACAAGGGGCGGGACCAGGGGGCGTGGAAGTGGGCAGGACAATGGGAGTGTCAGTGGGCGGGCCAAGGGGCGTGGCAGTGGGCGGGACAAGGGGAGTGTCAGTGGGCGGGACAAGGGGAATGTCAGTGGGCGGGACAAGGGGAGTGTCATTGGGCGCGACTAGGGTAGTGTCAGTGGGCGGGACTAGGGGAGCGTCAGTGGGCGGGACAGGGGGCGTGGCAGTGTGCGGGACAAGGGGGCGGGGCAGTGGGCGGCACAAGGGGGCGTGTCAGTGGGCGGGACAAGGGGGCGTGGCTGTGGGCGGGACAAGCGGGCGTGGCAGTGGGCGGGATAAGGGGGCGTGTCAGTAGGCGGGACAAGGCGCGTGGCAGTGGGCGGGACAAGGGGCGGGAAAAGGGGGCGTGGTAGTGGGCGGGACCAAGGGGCGTGGAAGTGGGCGGGACAAGGGGAGTGTCAGTGGCGGGACAAGGGGCGTGGCAGTGGGCGGGATAAGGGGAGTGTCAGTGGGCGGGACAAGAGGAGTGTCAGTGGGCGGAGCAAGGGGAGTGTCAGTGGGCGGGACAAGGGGAGTGTCAGTGGGTGGGACAAGGGGAGTGTCAGTGGGCGGGACAAGGGGAGTGTCAGTGGGCGGGACAAGGGGAGTGTCAGTGGGCGGAACAAGGGGCCGTGGCAGTGGGCGGGAGCAGGGGGCGTGGCAGTGGGCGGGAAAAGGGGGCGTGGAAGTGGGCGGGATCAGGGGGTGTGGCAGTGGACGGGACAAGGGGCGGGACAGGGGGCGTGGCAGTGGGCGGGACAAGGGGGCGTGGCAGTGGGCGGGATAAGGGGGCGTGTCAGTAGGCGGGACAAGGCGCGTGGCAGTGGGCGGGACAAGGGGCGGGACAAGGGGCGTGGTCGTGGGCGGGACAAGGGGGCGTGGCCGTGGTCGGGACAAGGGGGTGTGGCAGTGGTCGGGACAAGGGGGCGTGGCAGTGGGCGGGACAATGGGGCGTGGCAGTAGGCGGGACAAGGGGCGGTAACAGGGGGCGTGGTAGTGTGCGGGACCAGGGGGCGTGGAAGTGGGCAGAACAATGGGAGTGTCAGTGGGCGGGACAAGGGGCGTGGCAGTGGGCGGGACAAGGGGAGTGTCAGTGGGCGGGACAAGGGGAGTGTCATTGGGCGCGACTAGGGTAGTGTCAGTGGGCGGGACTAGGGGAGCGTCTGTGGGCGGGACAAGGGTAGCGTCAGTGGGCGGGACAAGGGGAGTGTCAGTGGGCGGGACAAGGGGAGTGTTAGTGGGCGGGACAGGGGGCGTGGCAGTGGGCTGGACAAGGGGGCGTGGCAGTGGGCGGGATAAGGGGGCGTGTCAGTAGGCGGGGCAAGGCGCGTGGCATTGGGCGGGACAAGGGGCGGGACCAGGGGGCGTGGTAGCAGGCGGGACAAGTGGGCGTAGACGTGGGCGGGGAAAGGGGGCGGGACAACGGGGCGTGGCAGTGGGCGGGACAAGGGGGCGTGGCAGTGGGCGGGACCACGGTGCGTGGCAGTGGACGGGACAAGGGGCGGGACAGTGGGCGTGGCAGTGGGCGGGACAATGGGCGTGGCCTTGGGCGGGACAAGGGGGCGTGGCAGTGGGCGGGACCAGGGGGCGTGGCAGTGGGCGGGACCAGGGGGCGTGGCTGTGGACGGGAAAAGGGGCGGGACAGGGGGCGTGTCAGTGGGCGGGACAAGGGTGCGTGGCAGTGGGCGGGATAAGGGGGCGTGTCAGTAGGCGGGACAAGGCGCGTGGCAGTGGGCGGGACAAGGGGCGGGACCAGGGGGCGTGGTAGTGGGCGGGACAGGGGGCGTGGCAGTGGGCGGGACACGGGGGCGTGGCTGTGGGCGGGACAGGGGGCGTGGCAGTGGACGGGAAAAGGGGCGGGGAAAGGGGGCGTGGTAGTGGGCGGGACAAGGGGCGGGACAAGGGGGCGTGACAGTGGGCGGGACAAGGGGGCGTGGCAGTGGGCGGGACAAGGGGGCGGGACAAGGGGTGTGGCAGTGGGCGGGACAAGGGGGCGTGGAAGTGGGCGGGACAAGGGGGCCTGGCAGTGGGCGGGACAAGTGGGCGGGACATGGCGCGTGGCAGTGGGCGGGACAAGGGCCGGGACCAGGGGGCGTGGTAGTGGGCGGGACAAGGGGCGGGAAAATGGGGCGTGGTACTGGCCGGGACAAGGGGCGTGGCAGTGGGCGGGACAAGAGGGCGTGGCAGTGGGCGGGACAAGGGGCGGGACAAGGGGGCGTGAGATTAGGCGTGACAATGGGGCGGGACAGTAGGCGGGACAAGGGGGCGGGGCAGTGGGCGGGACAAGGGGGCGTGGCAGTGTGCGGGACAAGGGGGCGTGGCTGTGGGCGGGACAAGGGGGCGTGGCAGTGGGCGGGACAAGGGGGCGTGGCACTAGGCGGAAAAAGGGGGCGTGGCAGTAGGCGGGGCAAGGGGCGGGACAGGGGGCGTGGCAGTGTGCGGGACAAGGGGGCGGGGCTGTGGGCGGGACAAGCGGCGTGGCAGTTAGGCGGGACAAGGAGGCGTGTCAATAGGCGGGACAAGGGGGCGTGGCAGTAGGCGGGACAAGGGGCGGGAAAAGGGGTCGTGGTAATGGGCGTGACCAAGGGGCGTGGAAGTGGGCGGGACAAGGGGAGTTTCAGTGGGCTGGACAAGAGGAGTGTCATTGGGCGCGACTAGGGTAGTGTCAGTGGGCGGGACTAGGGGAGCGTCAGTGGGCGGGACAAGGGTAGCGTCAGTGGGCGGGACAAGGGGAGTGTCAGTGGGCGGGACAAGGGGAGTGTCAGTGGGCGGGAAAGGGGGCGTGGCAGTGGGCGGGACAAGGGGGCGTGGCAGTGGGCGGGATAAGGGGGCGTGTCAGTAGGCGGGACAAGGCGCGTGGCAGTGGGCAGGACAAGGGGCGGGACCAGGGGGCGTGGTAGTGGGAGGGACAAGGGGGCGTGGCAGTGGGCGGGACAAGGGGGCGTGGCAGTGGGCGGGACAAGGGGGCGGGACAAGGGGCGTGGCAGTGGGCGGGACAAGGGGGCGTGGCAGTGGGCGGGATAAGGGGGCGTGTCAGTAGGCGGGACAAGGCGCGTGGCAGTGGGCAGGACAAGGGGCGGGACCAGGGGGCGTGGTAGTGGGAGGGACAAGGGGGCGTGGCAGTGGGCGGGACAAGGGGGCGTGGCAGTGGGCGGGACAAGGGGGCGGGACAAGGGGCGTGGCAGTGGGCGGGACAAGGTGGCGTGGCAGTGGGCGGGACAAGGGGGGCGGGACAAGGGGCAAAGCAGTGGGCGGGACAAGGGGGCATGGTAATAGGCGGGACAAGGGGGCGGAACAAGGGGCGTGGCATTGGGCGGGACAAGAGGGCGTGGCAGTGGGCGGGACAAGGGGCGGGACAAGGGGGCGTGAGATTAGGCGTGACAAGGGGGCGGGACAGTAGGCGGGACAAGGTGGCGGGGCAGTGGGCGGGACAAGGGGGCGTGGCAGTGTGCGGGACAAGGGGGCGTGGCTGTGGGCGGGACAAGGGGGCGTGGCAGTGGGCGGGACAAGGGGTCGTGGCACTAGGCGGGAAAAGGGGGCGTGGCAGTAGGCGGGGCAAGGGGCGGGACAGGGGGCGTGGCAGTGTGCGGGACAAGGGGGCGGGGCAGTGGGCGGGACAAGCGGCGTGGCAGTTAGGCGGGACAAGGAGGCGTGTCAATAGGCGGGACAAGGGGGCGTGGCAGTAGGCGGGACAAGGGGCGGGAAAAGGGGTCGTGGTAGTGGGCGTGACCAAGGGGCGTGGAAGTGGGCGGGACAAGGGGAGTTTCAGTGGGCTGGACAAGAGGAGTGTCAGTGGGCGGGACAAGGGGAGTGTCAGTGGGCGGGACAAGGGGAGTGTCAGTGGGCGGGACAAGGGGAGTGTCAGTGGGCGGGACTAGGGGAGTGTCAGTGGGCGGGACAAGGGGAGTGTCCGTGGGCGGGACAAGGGGAGTGTCCGTGGTCGGGACAAGGGGAGTGTCAGTGGGCGGGACAAGGGGAGTGTCAGTGGGCGGGACAAGGGGAGTGTCAGTGGGCGGGACAAGGGGAGTGTCAGTGGGTGGGACAAGGGGAGTGTCAGTGGTCGGGGTAACAAGGTGGGCTAGGTTCCCGCAGGCAGCGTGTCCCCCTTCTTTAGCTCAGCTCAGCTCATGCTCATGTCATGTCATGTCTTTTGATAATCAAAGATTTTATATATATATGTATAAATATATATAAAAGCTTTTTCAATGCTGGGGCTGCTGGGGCTGCTGGGGCTGCTGCTGCTGGGGCTGCTGGTGTTGCTGGGGAAGATGGCAATGGCAGTGGGCGGGACAAGGGGGCGTGGCAGTGGGCGGGACAAGGGGGCGTGGCAGTGGGCGGGACAAGGGGGCGTGGCAGTAGGCGGGACAAGGGGTGGTAAAAGGGGGCGTGGTAGTGTGCGGGACCAGGGGGCGTGGAAGTGGGCAGGACAATGGGAGTTTCAGTGGGCGGGCCAAGGGGCGTGGCAGTGGGCGGGACAAGGGGAGTGTCAGTGGGCGGGACAAGGGGAGTGTCAGTGGGCGGGACAAGGGGAGTGTCATTGGGCGCGACTAGGGTAGTGTCAGTGGGCGGGACTAGGGGAGCGTCAGTGGGCGGGACAAGGGTAGCGTCAGTGGGCGGGACAAGGGGAGTGTCAGTGGGCGGGACAAGGGGAGTGTCAGTGGGCGGGACAGGGGGCGTGGCAGTGGGCGGGACAAGGGGGCGTGGCAGTGGGCGGGATAAGGGGGCGTGTCATTAGGCGGGACAAGGCGCGTGGCAGTGGGCGGGACAAGGGGCGGGACCAGGGGGCGTGGTAGTGGGCGGGACCAAGGGGCGTGGAAGTGGGCGGGACAAGGGGAGTGTCAGTGCCGGGGCAAGGGGCGTGGCAGTGGGCGGGACAAGGGGAGTGTCAGTGGGCGGGACAAGAGGAGTGTCAGTGGGCGGAGCAAGGGGAGTGTCAGTGGTCGGGACAAGGGGAGTGTCAGTGGGCGGGACAAGGGGAGTGTCAGTGGGTGGGACAAGAGGAGTGTCAGTGGGCGGGACAAGGGGAATGTCAGTGGGCGGGACTCGGGGAGTGTCAGTGGGCGGGACAAGGGGAGTGTCCGTGGGCGGGACAAGGGGAGTGCCCGTGGTCGGGACAAGGGGAGTGTCAGTGGGCGGGACAAGGGGAGTGTCAGTGGGCGGGACAAGAGGAGTGTCAGTGGGCGGGACAAGGGGATTGTCAGTGGGTGGGACAAGGGGAGTGTCAGTGGTCGGGGTAACAAGGTGGGCTCGGTTCCCGCAGGCAGCGTGTTCCCCTTCTTTAGCTCAGCTCAGCTCATGCTCATGTCATGTCATGTCATGTCTTTTGATAATCAAAGATTTTATATATATATGTATAAATATATATAAAAGCTTTTTCAATGCTGGGGCTGCTGGGGCTGCTGCTGCTGGGGCGGCTGGTATTGCTGGGGAAGATGGCAATGGCAGTGGGCGGGACAAGGGGACGTTGCAGTGGGCGGGACAAGGGGGCGTGGCAGTGAGCGGGACAAGGGGGCGTGGCAGTGGGCGGGACCAGGGGGCGTGGCAGTGGGCGGGGAAATGGGGCGTGGCAGTGGGCGGGACCAGGGGGTGTGGCAGTTGACGGGACAAGGGGCGGGACAGGGGGCGTGGCAGTGGGCGGGACAAGGATCGTGGCAGTGGGCGGGATAAGGGGGCGTGTCAGTAGGCGGGACAAGGCGCGTGGCAGTGGGCGGGACAAGGGGCGGGACCAGGGGGCGTGGTAGCAGGCGGGACAAGTGGGCGTTGACGTGGGCGGGACAAGGGGCGTGGCTGTGGGCGGGACAGGGGGCGTGGCAGTTGACGGGACAAGGAGCGGGAAAAGGGGGCGGGACAAGGGGGCGTGGCAGTGGGCGGGACAAGGGTGCTGAACAAGTGGCGTGGCAGTGGGCGGGACAATGGGCGTGGCCGTGGGCGGGACAAGGGGGCGTGGCCGTGGTCGGGACAAGGGGGCGTGGCAGTGGGCGGGACATGTGGGCGTGGCAGTGGGCGGGACAAGGGGGCGTGGCAGTAGGCGGGACAAGGGGCGGTAAAAGGGGGCGTGGTAGTGTGCGGAACCAGGGGGCGTGGAAGTGGGCAGGACAATGGGAGTGTCAGTGGGCGGGACAAGGGGCGTGGCAGTGGGCGGGACAAGGGGAGTGTCAGTGGGCGGGACAAGGGGAGTGTCAGTGGGCGGGACATGGGAAGTGCCATTGGGCGCGACTAGGGTAGTGTCAGTGGGCGGGACTAGGGGAGCGTCAGTGGGCGGGACAAGGGTAGCGTCAGTGGGCGGGACAAGGGGAGTGTCCGTGGTCGGGACAAGGGGAGTGTCAGGGGGCGGGACAAGGGGAGTGTCAGTGGGCGGGACAAGAGGAGTGTCAGTGGGCGGGACAAGGGGAGTGTCAGTGGGTGGGACAAGGGGAGTGTCAGTGGTCGGGGTAACAAGGTGGGCTCGGTTCCCGCAGGCAGCGTGTCCCCCTTCTTTAGCTCAGCTCAGCTCATGCTCATGTCATGTCATGTCATGTCTTTTGATAATCAAAGATTTTATATATATATGTATAAATATATATAAAAGCTTTTTCAATGCTGGGGCTGCTGGGGCTGCTGCTGCTGGGGCTGCTGGTGTTGCTGGGGAAGATGGCAATGGCAGTGGGCGGGACAAGGGGACGTTGCAGTGGGCGGGACAAGGGGGCGTGGCAGTGAGCGGGACAAGGGGGCGTGGCAGTGGGCGGGACCAGGGGGCGTGGCAGTGGGCGGGGAAATGGGGCGTGGCAGTGGGCGGGACCAGGGGGTGTGGCAGTTGACGGGACAATGGGCGGGACAGGGGGCGTGGCAGTGGGCGGGACAAGGATCGTGGCAGTGGGCGGGATAAGGGGGCGTGTCAGTAGGCGGGACAAGGCGCGTGGCAGTGGGCGGGACAAGGGGCGGGACCAGGGGGCGTGGTAGCAGGCGGGACAAGTGGGCGTTGACGTGGGCGGGACAAGGGGCGTGGCTGTGGGCGGGACAGGGGGCGTGGCAGTTGACGGGACAAGGAGCGGGAAAAGGGGGCGGGACAAGGGGGCGTGGCAGTGGGCGGGACAAGGGTGCTGGACAAGTGGCGTGGCAGTGGGCGGGACAATGGGCGTGGCCGTGGGCGGGACAAGGGGGCGTGGCCGTGGTCGGGACAAGGGGGCGTGGCAGTGGGCGGGACATGTGGGCGTGGCAGTGGGCGGGACAAGGGGGCGTGGCAGTAGGCGGGACAAGGGGCGGTAAAAGGGGGCGTGGTAGTGTGCGGAACCAGGGGGCGTGGAAGTGGGCAGGACAATGGGAGTGTCAGTGGGCGGGACAAGGGGCGTGGCAGTGGGCGGGACAAGGGGAGTGTCAGTGGGCGGGACAAGGGGAGTGTCAGTGGGCGGGACATGGGAAGTGCCATTGGGCGCGACTAGGGTAGTGTCAGTGGGCGGGACTAGGGGAGCGTCAGTGGGCGGGACAAGGGTAGCGTCAGTGGGCGGGACAAGGGGAGTGTCCGTGGTCGGGACAAGGGGAGTGTCAGGGGGCGGGACAAGGGGAGTGTCAGTGGGCGGGACAAGAGGAGTGTCAGTGGGCGGGACAAGGGGAGTGTCAGTGGGTGGGACAAGGGGAGTGTCAGTGGTCGGGGTAACAAGGTGGGCTCGGTTCCCGCAGGCAGCGTGTCCCCCTTCTTTAGCTCAGCTCAGCTCATGCTCATGTCATGTCATGTCATGTCTTTTGATAATCAAAGATTTTATATATATATGTATAAATATAAATAAAAGCTTTTTCAATGCTGGGGCTGCTGGGGCTGCTGCTGCTGGGGCTGCTGGTGTTGCTGGGGAAGATGGCAATGGCAGTGGGCGGGACAAGGGGACGTTGCAGTGGGCGGGACAAGGGGGCGTGGCAGTGAGCGGGACAAGGGGGCGTGGCAGTGGGCGGGACCAGGGGGCGTGGCAGTGGGCGGGACAAGGGGGCGTGGCAGTGGGCGGGATAAGGGGGCGTGTCAGTAGGCGGGACAAGGCGCGTGGCAGTGGGCGGGACAAGGGGGCGTGGCAGTGGGCGGGACAAGGGGGCGTGGCAGTAGGCGGGACAAGGGGTGGTAAAAGGGGGCGTGGTAGTGTGCGGAACCAGGGGGCGTGGAAGTGGGCAGGACAATGGGAGTGTCAGTGGGCGGGCCAAGGGGCGTGGCAGTGGGCGGGACAAGGGGAGTGTCAGTGGGCGGGACAAGGGGAATGTCAGTGGGCGGGACAAGGGGAGTGTCATTGGGCGCGACTAGGGTAGTGTCAGTGGGCGGGACTAGGGGAGCGTCAGTGGGCGGGACAAGGGTAGCGTCAGTGGGCGGGACAAGGGGAGTGTCAGTGGGCGGGAAAAGGGGAGTGTCAGTGGGCGGGACAGGGGGCGTGGCCGTGGGCGGGACAAGGGGGCGTGGCAGTGGGCGGGATAAGGGGGCGTGTCAGTAGGCGGGACAAGGCGCGTGGCAGTGGGCGGGACAAGGGGCGGGACCAGGGGGCGTGGTAGTGGGCGGGACCAAGGGACGTGGAAGTGGGCGGGACAAGGGGAGTGTCAGTGCCGGGGCAAGGGGCGTGGCAGTGGGCGGGACAAGGGGAGTGTCAGTGGGCGGGACAAGAGGAGTGTCAGTGGGCGGAGCAAGGGGAGTGGCAGTGGGCGGGACAAGGGGCGGGACAAGGGGGCGTGAGATTAGGCGTGACAAGGGGGAGTGTCAGTGGGCGGGACAAGGGGAATGTCAGTGGGCGGGACTCGGGGAGTGTCATTGGGCGGGACAAGGGGAGTGTCCGTGGGCGGGACAAGGGGAGTGTCCGTGGTCGGGACAAGGGGAGTGTCAGTGGGCGGGACAAGGGGAGTGTCAGTGGGCGGGAAAAGAGGAGTGTCAGTGGGCGGGACAAGGGGATTGTCAGTGGGCGGGACAAGGGGGCGTGGCCGTGGTCGGGACAAGGGGGTGTGGCAGTGGTCGGGACAAGGGGGCGTGGCAGTGGGCGGGACAAGGGGGCGTGGCAGTAGGCGGGACAAGGGGCGGTAACAGGGGGCGTGGTAGTGTGCGGGACCAGGGGGCGTGGAAGTGGGCAGAACAATGGGAGTGTCAGTGGGCGGGACAAGGGGCGTGGCAGTGGGCGGGACAAGGGGAGTGTCAGTGGGCGGGACAAGGGGAGTGTCATTGGGCGCGACTAGGGTAGTGTCAGTGGGCGGGACGAGGGGAGCGTCAGTGGGCGGGACAAGGGTAGCGTCAGTGGGCGGGACAAGGGGAGTGTCAGTGGGCGGGACAAGGGGAGTGTTAGTGGGCGTGACAGGGGGCGTGGCAGTGGGCTGGACAAGGGGGCGTGGCATTGGGCGGGATAAGGGGGCGTGTCAGTAGGCGGGGCAAGGCGCGTGGCAGTGGGCGGGACAAGGGGCGGGACCAGGGGGCGTGGTAGCAGGCGGGACAAGTGGGCGTAGACGTGGGCGGGACAAGGGGCGTGGCTGTGGGCGGGACAGGGGGCGTGGCAGTTGACGGGACAAGATGCGGTAAAAGGGGGCAGGACAAGGGGGCGTGGCAGTGGGCGGGAAAATGGGGCTGGACAAGGGGCGTGGCAGTGGGCGGGACAATGGGCGTGGCCTTGGGCGGGACAAGGGGGCGTGGCCGTGGGCGGACAAGTGGGCGTGGCAGTGGGCGGGGAAAGGGGGCGGGACAAGGGGGCGTGGCAGTGGGCGGGACAAGGGGGCGTGGCAGTGGGCGGGACCACGGTGCGTGGCAGTGGACGGGACAAGGGGCGGGACAGTGGGCGTGGCAGTGGGCGGGACAAGGGGGCGTGGCAGTGGGCGGGATAAGGGGGCGTGTCAGTAGGCGGGACAAGGCGCGTGGCAGTGGGCAGGACAAGGGGCGGGACCAGGGGGCGTGGTAGTGGGAGGGACAAGGGGGCGTGGCAGTGGGCGGGACAAGGGGGCGTGGCAGTGGGCGGGACAAGGGGGCGGGACAAGGGGCGTGGCAGTGGGCGGGACAAGGTGACGTGGCAGTGGGCGGGACAAGGGGGGCGGGACAAGGGGCAAAGCAGTGGGCGGGACAAGGGGGCATGGTAATAGGCGGGACAAGGGGGCGGAACAAGGGGCGTGGCAGTGGGCGGGACAAGAGGGCGTGGCAGTGGGCGGGACAAGGGGCGGGACAAGGGGGCGTGGCAGTGGGCGGGACAAGGGGTCGTGGCACTAGGCGGGAAAAGGGGGCGTGGCAGTAGGCGGGGCAAGGGGCGGGACAAGCGGCGTGGCAGTTAGGCGGGACAAGGAGGCGTGTCAATAGGCGGGACAAGGGGGCGTGGCAGTAGGCGGGACAAGGGGCGGGAAAAGGGGTCGTGGTAGTGGGCGTGACCAAGGGGCGTGGAAGTGGGCGGGACAAGGGGAGTTTCAGTGGGCTGGACAAGAGGAGTGTCAGTGGGCGGGACAAGGGGAGTGTCAGTGGGCGGGACAAGGGGAGTGTCAGTGGGCGGGACAAGGGGAGTGTCAGTGGGCGGGACTAGGGGAGTGTCACTGGGCGGGACAAGGGGAGTGTCCGTGGGCGGGACAAGGGGAGTGTCCGTGGTCGGGACAAGGGGAGTGTCAGTGGGCGGGACAAGGGGAGTGTCAGTGGGCGGGACAAGGGGAGTGTCAGTGGGCGGGACAAGGGGAGTGTCAGTGGGTGGGACAAGGGGAGTGTCAGTGGTCGGGGTAACAAGGTGGGCTAGGTTCCCGCAGGCAGCGTGTCCCCCTTCTATAGCTCAGCTCAGCTCATGCTCATGTCATGTCATGTCTTTTGATAATCAAAGATTTTATATATATATGTATAAATATATATAAAAGCTTTTTCAATGCTGGGGCTGCTGGGGCTGCTGGGGCTGCTGCTGCTGGGGCTGCTGGTGTTGCTGGGGAAGATGGCAATGGCAGTGGGCGGTACAAGGGGGCGTGGCAGTGGGCGGGACAAGGGGGCGTGGCAGTGGGCGGGACAAGGGGGCGTGGCAGTAGGCGGGACAAGGGGTGGTAAAAGGGGGCGTGGTAGTGTGCGGGACCAGGGGGCGTGGAAGTGGGCAGGACAATGGGAGTGTCAGTGGGCGGGCCAAGGGGCGTGGCAGTGGGCGGGACAAGGGGAGTGTCAGTGGGCGGGACAAGGGGAGTGTCAGTGGGCGGGACAAGGGGAGTGTCATTGGGCGCGACTAGGGTAGTGTCAGTGGGCGGGACTAGGGGAGCGTCAGTGGGCGGGACAAGGGTAGCGTCAGTGGGCGGGACAAGGGGAGTGTCAGTGGGCGGGACAAGGGGAGTGTCAGTGGGCGGGACAGGGGGCGTGGCAGTGGGCGGGACAAGCGGGCGTGGCAGTGGGCGGGATAAGGGGGCGTGTCATTAGGCGGGACAAGGCGCGTGGCAGTGGGCGGGACAAGGGGCGGGACCAGGGGGCGTGGTAGTGGGCGGGACCAAGGGGCGTGGAAGTGGGCGGGACAAGGGGAGTGTCAGTGCCGGGGCAAGGGGCGTGGCAGTGGGCGGGACAAGGGGAGTGTCAGTGGGCGGGACAAGAGGAGTGTCAGTGGGCGGAGCAAGGGGAGTGTCAGTGGTCGGGACAAGGGGAGTGTCAGTGGGCGGGACAAGGGGAGTGTCAGTGGGTGGGACAAGAGGAGTGTCAGTGGGCGGGACAAGGGGAATGTCAGTGGGCGGGACTCGGGGAGTGTCAGTGGGCGGGACAAGGGGAGTGTCCGTGGGCGGGACAAGGGGAGTGCCCGTGGTCGGGACAAGGGGAGTGTCAGTGGGCGGGACAAGGGGAGTGTCAGTGGGCGGGACAAGAGGAGTGTCAGTGGGCGGGACAAGGGGATTGTCAGTGGGTGGGACAAGGGGAGTGTCAGTGGTCGGGGTAACAAGGTGGGCTCGGTTCCCGCAGGCAGCGTGTTCCCCTTCTTTAGCTCAGCTCAGCTCATGCTCATGTCATGTCATGTCATGTCTTTTGATAATCAAAGATTTTATATATATATGTATAAATATATATAAAAGCTTTTTCAATGCTGGGGCTGCTGGGGCTGCTGCTGCTGGGGCTGCTGGTGTTGCTGGGGAAGATGGCAATGGCAGTGGGCGGGACAAGGGGACGTTGCAGTGGGCGGGACAAGGGGGCGTGTCAGTGAGCGGGACAAGGGGGCGTGGCAGTGGGCGGGACCAGGGGGCGTGGCAGTGGGCGGGGAAAGGGGGCGTGGCAGTGGGCGGGACCAGGGGGTGTGGCAGTTGACGGGACAAGGGGCGGGACAGGGGGCGTGGCAGTGGGCGGGACAAGGATCGTGGCAGTGGGCGGGATAAGGGGGCGTGTCTGTAGGCGGGACAAGGCGCGTGGCAGTGGGCGGGACAAGGGGCGGGACCAGGGGGCGTGGTAGCAGGCGGGACAAGTGGGCGTTGACGTGGGCGGGACAAGGGGCGTGGCTGTGGGCGGGACAGGGGGCGTGGCAGTTGACGGGACAAGGAGCGGGAAAAGGGGGCGGGACAAGGGGGCGTGGCAGTGGGCGGGACAAGGGGGCTGGACAAGTGGCGTGGCAGTGGGCGGGACAATGGGCGTGGCCGTGGGCGGGACAAGGGGGCGTGGCCGTGGTCGGGACAAGGGGGCGTGGCAGTGGGCGGGACATGTGGGCGTGGCAGTGGGCGGGACAAGGGGGCGTGGCAGTAGGCGGGACAAGGGGCGGTAAAAGGGGGCGTGGTAGTGTGCGGAACCAGGGGGCGTGGAAGTGGGCAGGACAATGGGAGTGTCAGTGGGCGGGACAAGGGGCGTGGCAGTGGGCGGGACAAGGGGAGTGTCAGTGGGCGGGACAAGGGGAGTGTCAGTGGGCGGGACATGGGAAGTGTCATTGGGCGCGACTAGGGTAGTGTCAGTGGGCGGGACTAGGGGAGCGTCAGTGGGCGGGACAAGGGTAGCGTCAGTGGGCGGGACAAGGGGAGTGTCCGTGGTCGGGACAAGGGGAGTGTCAGGGGGCGGGACAAGGAGAGTGTCAGTGGGCGGGACAAGAGGAGTGTCAGTGGGCGGGACAAGGGGAGTGTCAGTGGGTGGGACAAGGGGAGTGTCAGTGGTCGGGGTAACAAGGTGGGCTCGGTTCCCGCAGGCAGCGTGTCCCCCTTCTTTAGCTCAGCTCAGCTCATGCTCATGTCATGTCATGTCATGTCTTTTGATAATCAAAGATTTTATATATATATGTATAAATATATATAAAAGCTTTTTCAATGCTGGGGCTGCTGGGGCTGCTGCTGCTGGGGCTGCTGGTGTTGCTGGGGAAGATGGCAATGGCAGTGGGCGGGACAAGGGGACGTTGCAGTGGGCGGGACAAGGGGGCGTGGCAGTGAGCGGGACAAGGGGGCGTGGCAGTGGGCGGGACCAGGGGGCGTGGCAGTGGGCGGGACAAGGGGGCGTGGCAGTGGGCGGGATAAGGGGGCGTGTCAGTAGGCGGGACAAGGCGCGTGGCAGTGGGCGGGACAAGGGGGCGTGGCAGTGGGCGGGACAAGGGGGCGTGGCAGTAGGCGGGACAAGGGGTGGTAAAAGGGGGCGTGGTAGTGTGCGGAACCAGGGGGCGTGGAAGTGGGCAGGACAATGGGAGTGTCAGTGGGCGGGCCAAGGGGCGTGGCAGTGGGCGGGACAAGGGGAGTGTCAGTGGGCGGGACAAGGGGAATGTCAGTGGGCGGGACAAGGGGAGTGTCATTGGGCGCGACTAGGGTAGTGTCAGTGGGCGGGACTAGGGGAGCGTCAGTGGGCGGGACAAGGGTAGCGTCAGTGGGCGGGACAAGGGGAGTGTCAGTGGGCGGGAAAAGGGGAGTGTCAGTGGGCGGGACAGGGGGCGTGGCCGTGGGCGGGACAAGGGGGCGTGGCAGTGGGCGGGATAAGGGGGCGTGTCAGTAGGCGGGACAAGGCGCGTGGCAGTGGGCGGGACAAGGAGCGGGATCAGGGGGCGTGGTAGTGGGCGGGACCAAGGGGCGTGGAAGTGGGCGGGACAAGGGGAGTGTCAGTGCCGGGGCAAGGGGCGTGGCAGTGGGCGGGACAAGGGGAGTGTCAGTGGGCGGGACAAGAGGAGTGTCAGTGGGCGGAGCAAGGGGAGTGTCAGTGGTCGGGACAAGGGGAGTGTCAGTGGGCGGGACAAGGGGAGTGTCAGTGGGTGGGACAAGGGGAGTGTCAGTGGGCGGGACAAGGGGAATGTCAGTGGGCGGGACTCGGGGAGTGTCATTGGGCGGGACAAGGGGAGTGTCCGTGGGCGGGACAAGGGGAGTGCCCGTGGTCGGGACAAGGGGAGTGTCAGTGGGCGGGACAAGGGGAGTGTCAGTGGGCGGGAAAAGAGGAGTGTCAGTGGGCGGGACAAGGGGATTGTCAGTGGGCGGGACAAGGGGGCGTGGCCGTGGTCGGGACAAGGGGGTGTGGCAGTGGTCGGGACAAGGGGGCGTGGCAGTGGGCGGGACAAGGGGGCGTGGCAGTAGGCGGGACAAGGGGCGGTAACAGGGGGCGTGGTAGTGTGCGGGACCAGGGGGCGTGGAAGTGGGCAGAACAATGGGAGTGTCAGTGGGCGGGACAAGGGGCGTGGCAGTGGGCGGGACAAGGGGAGTGTCAGTGGGCGGGACAAGGGGAGTGTCATTGGGCGCGACTAGGGTAGTGTCAGTGGGCGGGACTAGGGGAGCGTCAGTGGGCGGGACAAGGGTAGCGTCAGTGGGCGGGACAAGGGGAGTGTCAGTGGGCGGGACAAGGGGAGTGTTAGTGGGCGTGACAGGGGGCGTGGCAGTGGGCTGGACAAGGGGGCGTGGCAGTGGGCGGGATAAGGGGGCGTGTCAGTAGGCGGGGCAAGGCGCGTGGCAGTGGGCGGGACAAGGAGCGGGACCAGGGGGCGTGGTAGCAGGCGGGACAAGTGGGCGTAGACGTGGGCGCGACAAGGGGCGTGGCTGTGGGCGGGACAGGGGGCGTGGCAGTTGACGGGACAAGGTGCGGGAAAAGGGGGCAGGACAAGGGGGCGTGGCAGTGGGCGGGAAAATGGGGCTGGACAAGGGGCGTGGCAGTGGGCGGGACAATGGGCGTGGCCTTGGGCGGGACAAGGGGGCGTGGCCGTGGGCGGGACAAGTGGGCGTGGCAGTGGGCGGGGAAAGGGGGCGGGACAAGGGGGCGTGGCAGTGGGCGGGACAAGGGGGCGTGGCAGTGGGCGGGACCACGGTGCGTGGCAGTGGACGGGACAAGGGGCGGGACAGTGGGCGGGGCAGTGGGCGGGACAAGGGGGCGTGGCAGTGGGCGGGATAAGGGGGCGTGTCAGTAGGCGGGACAAGGCGCGTGGCAGTGGGCAGGACAAGGGGCGGGACCAGGGGGCGTGGTAGTGGGAGGGACAAGGGGGCGTGTCATTAGGCGGGACAAGGCGCGTGGCAGTGGGCGGGACAAGGGGCGGGACCAGGGGGCGTGGTAGTGGGCGGGACCAAGGGGCGTGGAAGTGGGCGGGACAAGGGGAGTGTCAGTGCCGGGGCAAGGGGCGTGGCAGTGGGCGGGACAAGGGGAGTGTCAGTGGGCGGGACAAGAGGAGTGTCAGTGGGCGGAGCAAGGGGAGTGTCAGTGGTCGGGACAAGGGGAGTGTCAGTGGGCGGGACAAGGGGAGTGTCAGTGGGTGGGACAAGAGGAGTGTCAGTGGGCGGGACAAGGGGAATGTCAGTGGGCGGGACTCGGGGAGTGTCAGTGGGCGGGACAAGGGGAGTGTCCGTGGGCGGGACAAGGGGAGTGCCCGTGGTCGGGACAAGGGGAGTGTCAGTGGGCGGGACAAGGGGAGTGTCAGTGGGCGGGACAAGAGGAGTGTCAGTGGGCGGGACAAGGGGATTGTCAGTGGGTGGGACAAGGGGAGTGTCAGTGGTCGGGGTAACAAGGTGGGCTCGGTTCCCGCAGGCAGCGTGTTCCCCTTCTTTAGCTCAGCTCAGCTCATGCTCATGTCATGTCATGTCATGTCTTTTGATAATCAAAGATTTTATATATATATGTATAAATATATATAAAAGCTTTTTCAATGCTGGGGCTGCTGGGGCTGCTGCTGCTGGGGCTGCTGGTATTGCTGGGGAAGATGGCAATGGCAGTGGGCGGGACAAGGGGACGTTGAAGTGGGCGGGACAAGGGGGCGTGGCAGTGAGCGGGACAAGGGGGCGTGGCAGTGGGCGGGACCAGGGGGCGTGGCAGTGGGCGGGGAAAGGGGGCGTGGCAGTGGGCGGGACCAGGGGGTGTGGCAGTTGACGGGACAAGGGGCGGGACAGGGGGCGTGGCAGTGGGCGGGACAAGGATCGTGGCAGTGGGCGGGATAAGGGGGCGTGTCAGTAGGCGGGACAAGGCGCGTGGCAGTGGGCGGGACAAGGGGCGGGACCAGGGGGCGTGGTAGCAGGCGGGACAAGTGGGCGTTGACGTGGGCGGGACAAGGGGCGTGGCTGTGGGCGGGACAGGGGGCGTGGCAGTTGACGGGACAAGGAGCGGGAAAAGGGGGCGGGACAAGGGGGCGTGGCAGTGGGCGGGACAAGGGTGCTGGACAAGTGGCGTGGCAGTGGGCGGGACAATGGGCGTGGCCGTGGGCGGGACAAGGGGGCGTGGCCGTGGTCGGGACAAGGGGGCGTGGCAGTGGGCGGGACATGTGGGCGTGGCAGTGGGCGGGACAAGGGGGCGTGGCAGTAGGCGGGACAAGGGGCGGTAAAAGGGGGCGTGGTAGTGTGCGGAACCAGGGGGCGTGGAAGTGGGCAGGACAATGGGAGTGTCAGTGGGCGGGACAAGGGGCGTGGCAGTGGGCGGGACAAGGGGAGTGTCAGTGGGCGGGACAAGGGGAGTGTCAGTGGGCGGGACATGGGAAGTGCCATTGGGCGCGACTAGGGTAGTGTCAGTGGGCGGGACTAGGGGAGCGTCAGTGGGCGGGACAAGGGTAGCGTCAGTGGGCGGGACAAGGGGAGTGTCCGTGGTCGGGACAAGGGGAGTGTCAGGGGGCGGGACAAGGGGAGTGTCAGTGGGCTGGACAAGAGGAGTGTCAGTGGGCGGGACAAGGGGAGTGTCAGTGGGTGGGACAAGGGGAGTGTCAGTGGTCGGGGTAACAAGGTGGGCTCGGTTCCCGCAGGCAGCGTGTCCCCCTTCTTTAGCTCAGCTCAGCTCATGCTCATGTCATGTCATGTCATGTCTTTTGATAATCAAAGATTTTATATATATATGTATAAATATATATAAAAGCTTTTTCAATGCTGGGGCTGCTGGGGCTGCTGCTGCTCGGGCTGCTGGTGTTGCTGGGGAAGATGGCAATGGCAGTGGGCGGGACAAGGGGACGTTGCAGTGGGCGGGACAAGGGGGCGTGGCAGTGAGCGGGACAAGGGGGCGTGGCAGTGGGCGGGACCAGGGGGCGTGGCAGTGGGCGGGACAAGGGGGCGTGGCAGTGGGCGGGATAAGGGGGCGTGTCAGTAGGCGGGACAAGGCGCGTGGCAGTGGGCGGGACAAGGGGGCGTGGCAGTGGGCGGGACAAGGGGGCGTGGCAGTAGGCGGGACAAGGGGTGGTAAAAGGGGGCGTGGTAGTGTGCGGAACCAGGGGGCGTGGAAGTGGGCAGGACAATGGGAGTGTCAGTGGGCGGGCCAAGGGGCGTGGCAGTGGGCGGGACAAGGGGAGTGTCAGTGGGCGGGAAAAGGGGAGTGTCAGTGGGCGGGACAGGGGGCGTGGCCGTGGGCGGGACAAGGGGGCGTGGCAGTGGGCGGGATAAGGGGGCGTGTCAGTAGGCGGGACAAGGCGCGTGGCAGTGGGCGGGACAAGGGGCGGGACCAGGGGGCGTGGTAGTGGGCGGGACCAAGGGGCGTGGAAGTGGGCGGGACAAGGGGAGTGTCAGTGCCGGGGCAAGGGGCGTGGCAGTGGGCGGGACAAGGGGAGTGTCAGTGGGCGGGACAAGAGGAGTGTCAGTGGGCGGAGCAAGGGGAGTGGCAGTGGGCGGGACAAGGGGCGGGACAAGGGGGCGTGAGATTAGGCGTGACAAGGGGGAGTGTCAGTGGGCGGGACAAGGGGAATGTCAGTGGGCGGGACTCGGGGAGTGTCATTGGGCGGGACAAGGGGAGTGTCCGTGGGCGGGACAAGGGGAGTGTCCGTGGTCGGGACAAGGGGAGTGTCAGTGGGCGGGACAAGGGGAGTGTCAGTGGGCGGGAAAAGAGGAGTGTCAGTGGGCGGGACAAGGGGATTGTCAGTGGGCGGGACAAGGGGGCGTGGCCGTGGTCGGGACAAGGGGGTGTGGCAGTGGTCGGGACAAGGGGGCGTGGCAGTGGGCGGGACAAGGGGGCGTGGCAGTAGGCGGGACAAGGGGCGGTAACAGGGGGCGTGGTAGTGTGCGGGACCAGGGGGCGTGGAAGTGGGCAGAACAATGGGAGTGTCAGTGGGCGGGACAAGGGGCGTGGCAGTGGGCGGGACAAGGGGAGTGTCAGTGGGCGGGACAAGGGGAGTGTCATTGGGCGCGACTAGGGTAGTGTCAGTGGGCGGGACGAGGGGAGCGTCAGTGGGCGGGACAAGGGTAGCGTCAGTGGGCGGGACAAGGGGAGTGTCAGTGGGCGGGACAAGGGGAGTGTTAGTGGGCGTGACAGGGGGCGTGGCAGTGGGCTGGACAAGGGGGCGTGGCAGTGGGCGGGATAAGGGGGCGTGTCAGTAGGCGGGGCAAGGCGCGTGGCAGTGGGCGGGACAAGGGGCGGGACCAGGGGGCGTGGCAGTGTGCGGGACAAGGGGGCGGGGCAGTGGGCGGGACAAGGGGGCGTGTCAGTGGGCGGGACAAGGGGGCGTGGCTGTGGGCGGGACAAGCGGCGTGGCAGTTAGGCGGGACAAGGAGGCGTGTCAATAGGCGGGAGAAGGGGGCGTGGCAGTAGCCGGGACAAGGGGCGGGAAAAGGGGGCGTGGTAGTGGGCGGGACCAAGGGGCGTGGAAGTGGGCGGGACAAGGGGAGTGTCAGTGGCGGGACAAGGGGCGTGGCAGTGGGCGGGACAAGGGGAGTGTCAGTGGGCGGGACAAGAGGAGTGTCAGTGGGCGGAGCAAGGGGAGTGTCAGTGGGCGGGACAAGGGGAGTGTCAGTGGGCGGGACAAGGGGAGTGTCAGTGGGTGGGACAAGGGGAGTGTCAGTGGGCGGTACAAGGGGAGTGTCTGTGGGCGGGACAAGGGGAGTGTCAGTGGGCGGAACAAGGGGCCGTGTCAGTGGGCGGGAGCAGGGGGCGTGGCAGTGGGCGGGAAAAGGGGGCGTGGAAGTGGGCGGGATCAGGGGATGTGGCAGTGGACGGGACAAGGGGCGGGACAGGGGGCGTGGCAGTGGGCGGGACAAGGGGGCGTGGCAGTGGGCGGGATAAGGGGGCGTGTCAGTAGGCGGGACAAGGCGCGTGGCAGTGGGCGGGACAAGGGGCGGGACAAGGGGCGTGGTCGTGGGCGGGACAAGGGGGCGTGGCCGTGGTCGGGACAAGGGGGTGTGGCAGTGGTCGGGACAAGGGGGCGTGGCAGTGGGCGGGACAAGGGGGCGTGGCAGTAGGCGGGACAAGCGGCGGTAACAGGGGGCGTGGTAGTGTGCGGGACCAGGGGGCGTGGAAGTGGGCAGAACAATGGGAGTGTCAGTGGGCGGGACAAGGGGCGTGGCAGTGGGCGGGACAAGGGGAGTGTCAGTGGGCGGGACAAGGGGAGTGTCATTGGGCGCGACTAGGGTAGTGTCAGTGGGCGGGACTAGGGGAGCGTCTGTGGGCGGGACAAGGGTAGCGTCAGTGGGCGGGACAAGGGGAGTGTCAGTGGGCGGGACAAGGGGAGTGTTAGTGGGCGGGACAGGGGGCGTGGCAGTGGGCTGGACAAGGGGGCGTGGCAGTGGGCGGGAAAAGGGGGCGTGTCAGTAGGCGGGGCAAGGCGCGTGGCATTGGGCGGGACAAGGGGCGGGACCAGGGGGCGTGGTAGCAGGCGGGACAAGTGGGCGTAGACGTGGGCGGGGAAAGGGGGCGGGACAAGGGGGCGTGGCAGTGGGCGGGACAAGGGGGCGTGGCAGTGGGCGGGACCACGGTGCGTGGCAGTGGACGGGACAAGGGGCGGGACAGTGGGCGTGGCAGTGGGCGGGACAAGGGGGCGTGGCAGTGGGCGGGATAAGGGGGCGTGTCAGTAGGCGGGACAAGGCGCGTGGCAGTGGGCAGGACAAGGGGCGGGACCAGGGGGCGTGGTAGTGGGAGGGACAAGGGGGCGTGGCAGTGGGCGGGACAAGGGGGCGTGGCAGTGGGCGGGACAAGGGGGCGGGACAAGGGGCGTGGCAGTGGGCGGGACAAGGTGGCGTGGCAGTGGGCGGGACAAGGGGGGCGGGACAAGGGGCAAAGCAGTGGGCGGGACAAGGGGGCATGGTAATAGGCGGGACAAGGGGGCGGAACAAGGGGCGTGGCAGTGGGCGGGACAAGAGGGCGTGGCAGTGGGCGGGACAAGGGGCGGGACAAGGGGGCGTGAGATTAGGCGTGACAAGGGGGCGGGACAGTAGGCGGGACAAGGGGGCGGGGCAGTGGGCGGGACAAGGGGGCGTGGCAGTGTGCGGGACAAGGGGGCGTGGCTGTGGGCGGGACAAGGGGGCGTGGCAGTGGGCGGGACAAGGGGTCGTGGCACTAGGCGGGAAAAGGGGGCGTGGCAGTAGGCGGGGCAAGGGGCGGGACAGGGGGCGTGGCAGTGTGCGGGACAAGGGGTCGGGGCAGTGGGCGGGACAAGCGGCGTGGCAGTTAGGCGGGACAAGGCGGCGTGTCAATAGGCGGGACAAGGGGGCGTGGCAGTAGGCGGGACAAGGGGCGGGAAAAGGGGTCGTGGTAGTGGGCGTGACCAGGGGAGAGTCAGTGGGCGGGACAAGGGGAGTGTCAGTGGGCGGGATAAGGGTCGTGGCAGTGGGCGGGACAAGGGGTGTGTCAGTGGGCGGGACAAGGGGAGTGTCAGTAGGCGGGACGAGGGGAGTGTCAGTGGGTGAGACAAGGGGAGTGTCAGTGGCCGGGACAAGGGGAGTGTCAGTGGGGTCAGTGTGCGGGACAAGGGGAGTGTCAGTGGGCGGGACAAGGGGAGTGTCAGTGGGCGGGACAAGGGAGTGTCAGTGGGTGGGACAAGGGGAGTGTCAGTGGGCGAGGTAACAAGATGGGCTAGGTTCCCGCAGGCAGCGTGTCCCCCTTCTTTAGCTCAGCTCAGCTCATGCTCATGTCATGTCATGTCATGTCTTTTGATAATCAAAGATTTTATATATATATGTATAAATATATATAAAAGCTTTTTCAATGCTGGGGCTGCTGGGGCTGCTGGTGCTGCTGCTGCTGGGGCTGCTGGTGTTGCTGGGGAAGATGGCAATGGCAGTGGGCGGGACAAGGGGACGTGGCAGTGGGCGGGACAAGGGGGCGAGGCAGTGGGCGGGACAAGGGGGCGTGGCAGTGGGCGGGAACATGGGGCGTGGCAGTGGGCGGGAAAAGGGGGCGTGGCAGTGGGCGGGACCAGGGGGTGTGGCAGTGGACGGGACAAGGGGCGGGACAGGGGGCGTGGCAGTGGGCGGGACAAGGGGGCGTGGCAGTGGGCGGGATAAGGGGGCGTGTCAGTAGGCGGGACAAGGCGCGTGGCAGTGGGCGGGACAAGGGGCGGGACCATGGGGCGTGGTAGCAGGCGGGACAAGTGGGCGTTGAGGTGGGCGGGACAAGGGGTGTGGCTGTGGGCGGGACAGGGGGCGTGGCAGTTGACGGGACAAAGGGGCGGGAAAAGGGTGCGGGACAAGGGGGCTGGACAAGGGGCGTGGCAGTGGGCGCAACAAGGGGCGTGGCCTTGGGCGGGGCAAGGGGGCGTGGCCGTGGTCGGGACAAGGGGGCGTGGCAGTGGGCGGAACAAGGGGGCGTGGCAGTGGTCGGGACAAGGGGGAGTGGCAGTGGGCGGGACAAGGGGGCGTGGCAGTAGGCGGGACAAGGGGTGGTAAAAGGGGGCGTGGTAGTGTGCGGGACCAGGGGGCGTGGAAGTGGGCAGGACAATGGGAGTGTCAGTGGGCGGGACAAGGGGCGTGGCAGTGGGCGGGACAAGGGGAGTGTCAGTGGGCGGGACAAGGGGAGTGTCAGTGGGCGGGACAAGGGGAGTGTCATTGGGCGCGACTAGGGTAGTGTCAGTGGGCGGGACTAGGGGAGCGTCAGTGGGCGGGACAAGGGTAGCGTCAGTGGGCGGGACAAGGGGAGTGTCAGTGGGCGGGACAAGGGGAGTGTCAGTGGGCGGGACAGGGGGCGTGGCAGTGGGCGGGACAAAGGGGCGTGGCACTGGGGGGACAAGGGGCGTGGCAGTGGGCGGGACAATGGGAGTGTCAGTGGGCGGGACAAGAGGAGTGTCAGTGGGCGGAGCAAGGGGAGTGTCAGTGGGCGGGACAAGGGGAGTGTCAGTGGGCGGCACAAGGGGAGTGTCAGTGGGTGGGACAAGGGTAGTGTCAGTGGGCGGGACAAGGGGAGTGTCAGTGGGTGGGACAAGGGTAGTATCAGTGGGCGGGACAAGGGGCATGGCAGTGGGCGGGACAGGGGGCGTGGCAGTGGGCGGGACAAGGAGCGTGGCAGTGGACGGGACAAGGGGCGGGACAGGGGGCGTGGCAGTGTGCGGGACCAGGTGGCGTGGAAGTGGGCGGGACAAGGGGTGTGTCACTGGGCGGGAAAAGGGGCGTGGCAGTGGGCGGAGCAAGGGGAGTGTCAGTGGGCGGGATAAGGGGGCGTGTCAGTAGGCGGGACAAGGCGCGTGGCAGTGGGCGTGGCAAGGGGCGGGACCAGGGGGCGTGCCAGTGGGCGGGACAAGGGGGCGTGGCAGTGGGGGGACAAGTGGAGTGTCAGTGGGCGGGACAAGGGGAGTGTCCGTGGGCGGGACAAGGGTAGTGTCAGTGGGCGGGACAAGGGGAGTGTCAGTGGGTGGGACAAGGGGAGTGTCAGTGGGCGGGACAAGGGGCATGGCAGTGGGCGGGACAGGGGGCGTGGCAGTGGGCGGGACAAGGAGCGTGGCAGTGGACGGGACAAGGGGCGGGACAGGGGGCGTGGCAGTGTGCGGGACCAGGGGGCGTGGAAGTGGGCGGGACAAGGGGTGTGTCACTGGGCGGGACAAGGGGCGTGGCAGTGGGCGGGACGAGGGGAGTGTCATTGGGCGGGACAAGGGGAGTGTCAGTGGGCGGGACAAGGGGCATGGCAGTGGGCGGGACAGGGGGCGTGGCAGTGGGCGGGACAAGGGGAGTGCCAGTGGGCGGGACAAGGGGGAGTTGCAGTGGGCGTGGCAGTGGGCGGGACAAGGGGAGTGTCAGTGGGCGGGACAAGGGGAGTGTCAGTGGGCGGGACATGGGGAGTGTCAGTGGGCGGGACTAGGGGAGTGTCAGTGGGCGGGACAAGGGGAGAGTCAGTGGGCGGGACAAGGGGAGTGTCAGTGGGCGGGATAAGGGTCGTGGCAGTGGGCGGGACAAGGGGTGTGTCAGTGGGCGGGACAAGGGGGGTGTCAGTAGGCGGGACGAGGGGAGTGTCAGTGGGTGAGACAAGGGGAGTGTCAGTGGCCGGGACAAGGGGAGTGTCAGTGGGGTCAGTGTGCGGGACAAGGGGAGTGTCAGTGGGCGGGACAAGGGGAGTGTCAGTGGGCGGGACAAGGGAGTGTCAGTGGGTGGGACAAGGGGAGTGTCAGTGGGCGAGGTAACAAGATGGGCTAGGTTCCCGCAGGCAGCGTGTCCCCCTTCTTTAGCTCAGCTCAGCTCATGCTCATGTCATGTCATGTCATGTCTTTTGATAATCAAAGATTTTATATATATATGTATAAATATATATAAAAGCTTTTTCAATGCTGGGGCTGCTGGGGCTGCTGGTGCTGCTGCTGCTGGGGCTGCTGGTGTTGCTGGGGAAGATGGCAATGGCAGTGGGCGGGACAAGGGGACGTGGCAGTGGGCGGGACAAGGGGGCGAGGCAGTGGGCGGGACAAGGGGGCGTGGCAGTGGGCGGGAACATGGGGCGTGGCAGTGGGCGGGAAAAGGGGGCGTGGCAGTGGGCGGGACCAGGGGGTGTGGCAGTGGACGGGACAAGGGGCGGGACAGGGGGCGTGGCAGTGGGCGGGACAAGGGGGCGTGGCAGTGGGCGGGATAAGGGGGCGTGTCAGTAGGCGGGACAAGGCGCGTGGCAGTGGGCGGGACAAGGGGCGGGACCATGGGGCGTGGTAGCAGGCGGGACAAGTGGGCGTTGAGGTGGGCGGGACAAGGGGTGTGGCTGTGGGCGGGACAGGGGGCGTGGCAGTTGACGGGACAAAGGGGCGGGAAAAGGGTGCGGGACAAGGGGGCTGGACAAGGGGCGTGGCAGTGGGCGCAACAAGGGGCGTGGCCTTGGGCGGGGCAAGGGGGCGTGGCCGTGGTCGGGACAAGGGGGCGTGGCAGTGGGCGGAACAAGGGGGCGTGGCAGTGGTCGGGACAAGGGGGAGTGGCAGTGGGCGGGACAAGGGGGCGTGGCAGTAGGCGGGACAAGGGGTGGTAAAAGGGGGCGTGGTAGTGTGCGGGACCAGGGGGCGTGGAAGTGGGCAGGACAATGGGAGTGTCAGTGGGCGGGACAAGGGGCGTGGCAGTGGGCGGGACAAGGGGAGTGTCAGTGGGCGGGACAAGGGGAGTGTCAGTGGGCGGGACAAGGGGAGTGTCATTGGGCGCGACTAGGGTAGTGTCAGTGGGCGGGACTAGGGGAGCGTCAGTGGGCGGGAGAAGGGTAGCGTCAGTGGGCGGGACAAGGGGAGTGTCAGTGGGCGGGACAAGGGGAGTGTCAGTGGGCGGGACAGGGGGTGTGGCAGTGGGCGGGACAAAGGGGCGTGGCACTGGGGGGAGAAGTGGAGTGTCAGTGGGCGGGACAAGGGGAGTGTCCGTGGGCGGGACAAGGGTAGTGTCAGTGGGCGGGACAAGGGGAGTGTCAGTGGGTGGGACAAGGGGAGTGTCATTGGGCGGGACAAGGGGCATGGCAGTGGGCGGGACAGGGGTCGTGGCAGTGGGCGGGACAAGGGGCGTGGCTGTGGACGGGACAAGGGGCGGGACAGGGGGCGTGGCAGTGTGCGGGACCAGGGGGCGTGGAAGTGGGCGGGACAAGGGGAGTGTCAGTGGGCTGGACAAGGGGAGTGTCAGTGGGCGGGACAAGGGGCGTGGCAGTGGGCGGGACAAGGGGAGTGTCAGTTGGCGGAACAAGGAGAGTGTCAGTGGGCGGGACAAGGGGAGTGTCAGTGGGCGGGACAAGGGGAGTGTCAGTGGGCGGGACAAGGGGAGTGTCAGTGGGAGGGACAAGTGGAGTGTCAGTGGGCGGGACAAGGGGAGTGTCAGTGGGCGGGACAAGGTGAGTGTCTGTGGGTGGGACAAGGGGAGTACCAGTGGGTGGGTCAAGGGGAGTGCCAGTGGGCGGGACAAGGGGGAGTGGCAGTGGGCGTGGCAGTGGGCGGGACAAGGGGAGTGTCAGTGTGCGGGACAAGAGGAGTGTCAGTGGGCGGGACATGGGGAGTGTCAGTGGGCGGGACTAGGGGAGTGTCAGTGGGCGGGACAAGGGGAGTTTCAGTGGGCGGGACAAGGGGAGTGTCAGTGGGCGGGACAAGGGGAGTGTCATTGGGCGCGACTAGGGTAGTGTCAGTGGGCGGGACTAGGGGAGCGTCAGTGGGCGGGACAAGGGGAGCGTCAGTGGGCGGGACAAGGGGAGTGTCAGTGGGCGGGACAAGGGGAGTGTCAGTGGGCGGGACAGGGGGCGTGGCAGTGGGCGGGACAAGGGGGCGTGGCAGTGGGGGGAGAAGTGGAGTGTCAGTGGGCGGGACAAGGGGAGTGTCCGTGGGCGGGACAAGTGTAGTGTCAGTGGGCGGGACAAGGGGAGTGTCAGTGGGTGGGACAAGGGGAGTGTCATTGGGCGGGACAAGGGGCATGGCAGTGGGCGGGACAGGGGTCCTGGCAGTGGGCGGGACAAGGGGCGTGGCAGTGGACGGGACAAGGGGCGGGACAGGGGGCGTGGCAGTGTGCGGGACCAGGGGGCGTGGAAGTGGGCGGGACAAGGGGAGTGTCAGTGGGCGGGACAAGGGGAGTGTCCGTGGGCGGGACAAGGGGCGTGGCAGTGGGCGGGACAAGGGGAGTGTCAGTTGGCGGAACAAGGGGAGTGTCAGTGGGCGGGACAAGGGGAGTGTCAGTGGGCGGGACAAGGGGAGTGTCAGAGGGCGGGACAAGGGGAGTGTCAGTGGGAGGGACAAGGGGAGTGTCAGTGGGCGGGACAAGGTGAGTGTCAGTGGGTGGGACAAGGGGAGTGCCAGTGGGCGGGACAAGGGGGAGTGGCAGTGGGCGTGGCAGTGGGCGGGACAAGGGGAGTGTCAGTGTGCGGGACAAGAGGAGTGTCAGTGGGCGGGACATGGGGATTGTCAGTGGGCGGGACTAGGGGAGTGTCAGTGGGCGGGACAAGGGGAGTGTCAGTGGGTGGGACAAGGGGAGTGTCAGTGGGCGGGATAAGCGTCGTGGCAGTGGGCGGGACAAGTGGAGTGTCAGTGGGCGGGACAAGGGGAGTGTCAGTAGGCGGGACTAGGGGAGTGTCAGTGGGCGAGACAAGGGGAGTGTCAGTGGCCGGGACAAGGGGAGTGTCAGTGGGGTCAGTGTGCGGGACAAGGGGAGTGTCAGTGGGCGGGACAAGGGGAGTGTCAGTGGGCGGGACAAGAGGAGTGTCAGTGGGCGGGACAAGGGGAGTGTCAGTGGGTGAGACAAGGGGAGTGTCAGTGGGCGGGGTAACAAGGTGGGCTAGGTTCCCGCAGGCAGCGTGTCCCCCTTCTTTAGCTCAGCTCAGCTCATGCTCATGTCATGTCATGTCATGTCTTTTGATAATCAAAGATTTTATATATATATATAAATATATATAAAGTCTTTTTGAATGCTGGGCTGCTGGAGCTGCTGGAGCTGCTGCTGGAGCTGCTGCTGGTGCTGCTGGGGAAGCTGGCAATGCTTGAGGCGGGCCCCTGTGGAATGCAGCCAGCCAGCCAGCTATTCCACAGGGCTCCCCTCTGGATTCTTTGTGTGTGTGTGTCGGGGTGCTGCAGGATTACCTTGCGGCCGGCAGCAGGAGCCACGCATTGGGATCCTACGATTGTGCACCCTGGAAAAATACAACAGTTCGCATCTTGGCAACAAGGCCACTTCACCCGAGTGTTTTATTTAGGCACCCAAACAAGGTGGGCTAGGTTCCCGAAGGCAGCGTGTCCCCTTTCTTTAGCTCAGCTCAGCTCATGCTCATGTCATGTCATGTCTTTTGATAATCAAAGATTTTATATATATATGTATAAATATATATAAAAGCTTTTTCAATGCTGGGTTTGCTGGGGCTGCTGCTGGTGGGGCTGCTGGTGTTGCTGGGGAAGCTGGCAATGGCAGTGGGTGGGACAAGGGGGCGTGGCAGTGGGCGGGACAAGGGGGCGTGGCAGTGGGCGGGACAAGGGGGCGTGGGAGTGGGCGGGACCAGGGGGCGTGGCAGTGGGCGGGACTAGGGGGCGTGGCAGTGGGCGGGACCAGGGGGCGTGGCAGTGGACGGGAAAAGGGGCGGGACAGGGGGCGTGTCAGTGGGCGGGACAAGGGTGCGTGGCAGTGGGCGGGATAAGGGGGCGTGTCAGTAGGCGGGACAAGGCGCATGGCAGTGGGCGGGACAAGGGACGGGACCAGGGGGCGTGGTAGTGGGCGGGACAGGGGGCGTGGCAGTGGGCGGGACAAGGGGGCGTGGCAGTGGGCGGGAAAAGGGGGCGTGTCAGTAGGCGGGACAAGGCGCGTGGCAGTGGGCGGGACAAGGGGCGGGACCAGTGGGCGTGGTAGTGTGCGGGACAAGGGGGCGTGGCAGTGGGCGGGACAAGGGGCGTGGCTGTGGGCGAGACAGGGGGCGTGGCAGTGGACGGGACAAGGGGCGGGAAAAGGGGGCGTGGTAGTGGGCGGGACAAGGGGCGGGACAAGGGGGCGTGACAGTGGGCGGGACAAGGGGGCTTGGCAGTGGGCGGGATAAGGGGGCGTGTCAGTAGGCGGGACAAGGCGCGTGGCAGTGGGCGGGACAAGGGACGGGACCAGGGGGCGTGGTAGTGGGCGGGACAGGGGGCGTGGCAGTGGGCGGGACAAGGGGGCGTGGCAGTGGGCGGGAAAAGGGGGCGTGTCAGTAGGCGGGACAAGGCGCGTGGCAGTGGGCGGGACAAGGGGCGGGACCAGTGGGCGTGGTAGTGTGCGGGACAAGGGGGCGTGGCAGTGGGCGGGACAAGGGGCGTGGCTGTGGGCGGGACAGGGGGCGTGGCAGTGGACGGGACAAGGGGCGGGAAAAGGGGGCGTGGTAGTGGGCGGGACAAGGGGCGGGACAAGTGGGCGTGACAGTGGGCGGGACAAGGGGGCTTGGCAGTGGGCGGGACAAGGGGGCGTGTCAGTAGGCGGGGCAGGGGGCGTGGCAGTGGATGGGACAAGGGGCGGGAAAATGTGGCGTGGTACTGGCCGGGACAAGGGGCGTGGCAGTGGGCGGGACAAGTGGGCTTGGCAGTGGGCGGGATAAGGGGGCGTGTCAGTAGGCGGGACAAGGCGCGTGGCAGTGGGCGGACAAGGGGCGGGACCAGGGGGCGTGGTAGTGGGCTTGACAAGGATGCGTGGCAGTGCGCGGGACAAGGGGCGTGGCTTTGGGCGGGAGAGGGGGCGTGGCAGTGGACGGGACAAGGGACGGGAAAAAGGGGCGTGGTAGTGGGCGGGACAAGGGGCGGGATAAGGGAACGTGACAGTGGGCGGGACAAGGGGGCGTCGCAGTGGGCGGGACAAGGGGGCGGGACAAGTGGCGTGGCAGTGGGCAGGACAAGGGGGCGTGGCAGTGGGCGGGACAAGGGGGCGTGGCAGTGGTCGGGACAATGGGGCGGGACATGGGGCGTGGCAGTGGGCGGTACAAGGGACGGGACAGAGTGTGTGGCAGTGCGCGGGACCAGGGGGCGTGGAAGTGGGCGGGACAAGGGGAGTGTCAGTGGGCGGGACAAGGGGAATGTCAGTGGGCGGGAGAAGGGGGCGTGACAGTGGGCGTGGCAGTGGGCGGGGCAAGGGGGCGTGGCAGTGGGCGGGGAAAGGGGCGGGACAAGGGGGCGTGACAGTAGGCGGGACAAGGGGGCGTGGCAGCGGGCGGGACAAGGGGGCGAGGCAGTCGGCGGGACAAGGGGGCGTGGCAGTGGGCGGGAAAAGGGGGCGTGGCAGTAGGCGGGACAAGGCGCGTGGCAGTGGGCGGGACAAGGGGCGGGACCAGTGGGCGTGGTAGTGTGCGGGACAAGGGGGCGTGGCAGTGGGCGGGACAAGGGGCGTGGCTGTGGGCGGGACAGGGGGCGTGGCAGTGGACGGGACAAGGGGCGGGAAAAGGGGGCGTGGTAGTGGGCGGGACAAGGGGCGGGACAAGGGGGCGTGACAGTGGGCGGGACAAGGGGGCTTGGCAGTGGGCGGGATAAGGGGGCGTGTCAGTAGGCGGGACAAGGCGCGTGGCAGTGGGCGGGACAAGGGGCGGGAAAATGTGGCGTGGTACTGGCCGGGACAAGGGGCGTGGCAGTGGGCGGGACAAGGGGGCGTGGCAGTGGGCGGGAAAAGGGGGCGTGTCAGTAGGCGGGACAAGGCGCGTGGCAGTGGGCGGGACAAGGGGCGGGACCAGTGGGCGTGGTAGTGTGCGGGACAAGGGGGCGTGGCAGTGCGCGGGACAAGGGGCGTGGCTGTGGGCGGGACAGGGGGCGTGGCAGTGGACGGGACAAGGGGCGGGAAAACGGGGCGTGGTAGTGGGCGGGACAAGGGGCGGGACAAGGGGGCGTGACAGTGGGCGGGACAAGGGGGCTTGGCAGTGGGCGGGACAAGGGGGCGTGTCAGTAGGCGGGGCAGGGGGCGTGGCAGTGGATGGGACAAGGGGCGGGAAAATGTGGCGTGGTACTGGATGGGACAAGGGGCGTGGCAGTGGGCGGGACAAGTGGGCTTGGCAGTGGGCGGGATAAGGGGGCGTGTCAGTAGGCGGGACAAGGCGCGTGGCAGTGGGCGGACAAGGGGCGGGACCAGGGGGCGTGGTAGTGGGCTTGACAAGGATGCGTGGCAGTGCGCGGGACAAGGGGCGTGGCTTTGGGCGGGAGAGGGGGCGTGGCAGTGGACGGGACAAGGGACGGGAAAAAGGGGCGTGGTAGTGGGCGGGACAAGGGGCGGGATAAGGGAACGTGACAGTGGGCGGGACAAGGGGGCGTCGCAGTGGGCGGGACAAGGGGGCGGGACAAGTGGCGTGGCAGTGGGCAGGACAAGGGGGCGTGGCAGTGGGCGGGACAAGGGGGCGTGGCAGTGGTCGGGACAATGGGGCGGGACATGGGGCGTGGCAGTGGGCGGTACAAGGGGCGGGACAGAGTGTGTGGCAGTGCGCGGGACCAGGGGGCGTGGAAGTGGGCGGGACAAGGGGAGTGTCAGTGGGCGGGACAAGGGGAATGTCAGTGGGCGGGAGAAGGGGGCGTGACAGTGGGCGTGGCAGTGGGCGGGGCAAGGGGGCGTGGCAGTGGGCGGGGAAAGGGGCGGGACAAGGGGGCGTGACAGTAGGCGGGACAAGGGGGCGTGGCAGCGGGCGGGACAAGGGGGCGAGGCAGTCGGCGGGACAAGGGGGCGTGGCAGTGGGCGGGAAAAGGGGGCGTGGCAGTGGGCTGGACAAGGGGGCGTGGCAGTGGGCGGGACAGGGGGCGGGACCAGGGGGCGTGGTAGTGTGCGGGACAAGGGGGCGTGGCAGTGGGCGGGACAAGGGGCGTGGCTGTGGGCGGGACAGGGGGCGTAGCAGTGGACGGGACAAGGGGCGGGAAAAGGGGGCGTGGTAGTGGGCGGGACAAGGGGCGGGACAAGGGGGCGTGACAGTGGGCGGGACAAGGGGGCGTGGCAGTGGGCGGGACAAGGGGGCGTGTCAGTAGGCGGGACAGGGGGCGTGGCAGTGGATGGGACAAGGGGCGGGAAAATGTGGCGTGGTACTGGCCGGGACAAGGGGCGTGGCAGTGGGCGGGACAAGGGGGCTTGGCAGTGGGCGGGATAAGGGGGCGTGTCAGTAGGCGGGACAAGGCGCGTGGCAGTGGGCGGACAAGGGGCGGGACCAGGGGGCGTGGTAGTGGGCGGGACAAGGATGCGTGGCAGTGCGCGGGACAAGGGGCGTGGCTGTGGGCGCGACAAGGGTAGTGTCAGTGGGCGGGACAAGGGTAGCGTCATTGGGCAGGACAAGGGGAGTGTCAGTGGGCGGGACAAGGGGAGTGTTGGTGGGCGGGACAAGGGGAGTGTCAGTGGGCAGGACAAGGGGAGTGTCAGTGGGTGGGACAAGGGGAGTGTCAGTGGGCGGGGTAACAAGGTGGGCTCGGTTCCCGCAGGCAGCGTGTCCCCCTTCTTTAGCTCGGCTCAGCTCATGCTCTTGTCATGTCATGTCATGTCTTTTGATAATCAAAGATTTTATATATATATATAAATATATATAAAGTCTTTTTGAATGCTGGGCTGCTGGAGCTGCTGGGGCTGCTGCTGGAGCTGCTGCTGGTGCTGCTGGGGAAGCTGGCAATGCTTGAGGCGGGCCCCTGTGGAATGCAGCCAGCCAGCCAGCTATTCCACAGGGCTCCCCTCTGGATTGTTTGTGTGTGTGTGTCGGGGTGCTGCAGGCTTACCTTGCGGCCGGCAGCAGGAGCCACGCAGTGGGATCCTACGATTGTGCACCCTGGAAAAATACAACAGTACGCATCTTGGCAACAAGGCCACTTCACCCGAGTGTTTTATTTAGGCACCCAAACAAGGTGGGCTAGGTTCCCGAAGGCAGCGTGTCCCCCTTCTTTAGCTCATCTCAGCTCATGCTCATGTCATGTCATGTCTTTTGATAATCAAAGATTTTATATATATATATATGTATAAATATATATAAAAGCTTTTTCAATGCTGGGTTTGCTGGGGCTGCTGCTGGTGGGGGGCTGCTGCTGGTGGGGCTGCTGGTGTTGCTGGGGAAGCTGGCAATGGCAGTGGGCGGGACAAGCGGGCGTGGCAGTGGGCGGGACAAGGGGGCGTGGCAGTGGGCGGGACAAGGGGGCGTGGGAGTGGGCGGGACCAGGGGGCGTGGCAGTGGGTGGGAATAGGGGGCGTGGCAGTGGGTGGGACCAGGGGGCGTGGCAGTGGGCGGGATAAGGGGGCGTGTCAGTAGGCGGGACGAGGCGCGTGGCAGTGGGCGGGACAAGGGGCGGGACCAGGGGGCGTGGTAGTGGGCGGGACAGGGGGCGTGGCAGTGGGCGGGACACGGGGGCGTGGCAGTGGGCGGGAAAAGGGGGCGTGTCAGTAGGCGGGACAAGGCGCGTGGCAGTGGGCGGGAAAAGGGGCGGGACCAGGGGGCGTGGTAGTGTGCGGGACAAGGCGGCGTGGCAGTGGGCGGGACAGGGGGCGTGGCAGTGGGCGGGATAAGGGAGCGTGGTAGTGGGCGGGACCAGGGGGCGTGGCAGTGGGCGGGACAAGGGGGCGTGGCAGTGGGCGGGACCACAGGGCGTGGCAGTGGACGGGACAAGGGGCGGGACAGTGGGCGTGGCAGTGGGCGGGACAAGGGGGCGTGGCAGTGGGCGGGATAAGGGGGCGTGTCAGAAGGCGGGACAAGGCGCGTGGCAGTGGGCAGGACAAGGGGCGGGACCAGGGGGCGTATAGTGGGAGGGACAAGGGGGCGTGGCAGTGGGCGGGACAAGGGGGCAGGACAAGAGGCGTGGCAGTTGGCGGGACAAGAGGGCGTGGCAGTGGGCGGGAAAAGGGGCGGGACAAGGGGGCGTGAGATTAGGCGGCACAAGGGGGCGTGGCAGTAGGCGGGACAAGGGGGCGGGGCAGTGGGCGGGACAAGGGGGCGTGGCAGTGTGCGGGACAAGGGGGCGTGGTTGTGGGCGGGACAAGGGGGCGTGGCAGTGGGCGGGACAAGGGGGCGTGACACTAGGCGGGAAAAGGAGGCGTGGCAGTAGGCGGGGCAAGGGGCGGGACAGGGGGCGTGGCAGCGTGCGGGACAAGGGGGCGGGGCAGTGGGCGGGACAAGGGGGCGTGTCAGTGGGCGGGACAATGGGGCGTGGCTGTGGGCGGGACAAGCGGCGTGGGAGTTAGGCGGGACAAGGAGGCGTGTCAATAGGCGGGACAAGGGGGCGTGGCAGTAGGCGGGACAAGGGGCGGGAAAAGGGGTCGCGGTAGTGGGCGGGACCAAGGAGCGTGGAAGTGGGCGGGACAAGGGGAGTGTCAGTGGGCGGGACAAGAAGAGTGTCAGTGGGTGGGACAAGGGGAGTGTCAGTGGGCGGGACAAGGGGAGTGTCAGTGGGCGGGACTCGGGGAGTGTCAGTGGGCGGGACAAGGGGAGTGTCCGTGGGCGGGACAAGGGGAGTGTCCGTGGTCGGGACAAGGGGAGTGTCAGTGGGCGGGACAAGGGGAGTGTCAGTGGGCGGGACAAGGGGAGTGTCAGTGGGCGGGACAAGGGGAGTGTCAGTGGGTGGGACAAGGGGAGTGTCAGTGGTCGGGGTAACAAGGTGGGCTAGGTTCCCGCAGGCAGCGTGTCCCCCTTCTTTAGCTCAGCTCAGCTCATGCTCATGTCATGTCATGTCATGTCTTTTGATAATCAAAGATTTTATATATATATGTATAAATATATATAAAAGCTTTTTCAATGCTGGGGCTGCTGGGGCTGCTGCTGCTGGGGCTGCTGGTGTTGCTGGGGAAGATGGCAATGGCAGTGGGCGGGACAAGGGGACGTGGCAGTGGGCGGGACAAGGGGGCGTGGCAGTGGGCGGGACAAGGGGGCGTGACAGTGGGCGGGACCAGGGGGCGTGGCAGTGGGCGGAAAAAGGGGGCGTGGCAGTGGGCGGGACCAGGGGGTGTGGCAGTGGGCGGGACAAGGGGCGGGACCAGGGGGCGTGGTAGTAGGCGGGACAAGTGGGCGTTGACGTGGGCGGGACAAGGGGCGTGGCTGTGGGCGGGACAGGGGGCGTGGCAGTTGACGGGACAAGGGGCGGGAAAAGGGGGCGGGACAAGGGGGCGTGGCAGTTGGCGGGACAAAGGGGCTGGACAAGGGGCGTGGCAGTGGGCGGGACAAGTGGCGTGGCCGTGGGCGGGACAAGGGGGCGTGGCCGTGGTCGGGACAAGGGGGCGTGGCAGTGGGCGGGACAAGGGGGCGTTGCAGTGGGCGGGACAAGGGGTCGTGGCAGTAGGCGGGACAAGGGGCGGTAAAAGGTGGCGTGGAAGTGTGCGGGACCAGGGGGCGTGGAAGTGGGCAGGACAATGGGAGTGTCAGTGGGCGGGACAAGGGGCGTGGCTGTGGGCGGGATAAGGGGGCGTGTCAGTAGGCGGGACAAGGCGCGTGGCAGTGGGCGGGACAAGGGGCGGGTCCAGGGGGCGTGGTAGCAGGCGGGACAAGTGGGCGTTGACGTGGGCGGGACAAGGGGCGTGGCTGTGGGCGGGACAGGGGGCGTGGCAGTTGACAGGACAAGGGGCGGGAAAAGGGGGCGGGACAAGGGGGCGTTGCAGTGGGCGGGAAAAGGGGGCTGGACAAGGGGCGTGGCAGTGGGCGGGGAAATGGGCGTGGCCGTGGGCGGGACAAGGGGGCGTGGCCGTGGTCGGGTCAAGGGGGCGTGGCAGTGGGCGGGACAAGGGGCGTGGCAGTGGTCGGGACAAGGGGGCGTGGCAGTGGGCGGGACAAGGGGCGGTAAAAGGGGGCGTGGTAGTCTGCGGGATCAGGGGGCGTGGAAGTGGGCAGGACAATGGGAGTGTCAGTGGACGGGACAAGGGGCGTGGCAGTGGGCGGGACAAGGGAGCGTGGTAGTGGGCGGGACCAGGGGGCGTGGCAGTGGGCGGGACAAGGGGGCGTGGCAGTGGGCGGGACCACAGGGCGTGGCAGTGGACGGGACAAGGGGCGGGACAGTGGGCGTGGCAGTGGGCGGGACAAGGGGGCGTGGCAGTGGGCGGGATAAGGGGGCGTGTCAGAAGGCGGGACAAGGCGCGTGGCAGTGGGCAGGACAAGGGGCGGGACCAGGGGGCGTGTAGTGGGAGGGACAAGGGGGCGTGGCAGTGGGCGGGACAAGGGGGCAGGACAAGGGGCGTGGCAGTTGGCGGGACAAGAGGGCGTGGCAGTGGGCGGGAAAAGGGGCGGGACAAGGGGGCGTGAGATTAGGCGGGACAAGGGGGCGTGGCAGTAGGCGGGACAAGGGGGCGGGGCAGTGGGCGGGACAAGGGGGCGTGGCAGTGTGCGGGACAAGGGGGCGTGGTTGTGGGCGGGACAAGGGGGCGTGGCAGTGGGCGGGACAAGGGGGCGTGACACTAGGCGGGAAAAGGAGGCGTGGCAGTAGGCGGGGCAAGGGGCGGGACAGGGGGCGTGGCAGCGTGAGGGACAAGGGGGCGGGGCAGTGGGCGGGACAAGGGGGCGTGTCAGTGGGCGGGACAATGGGGCGTGGCTGTGGGCGGGACAAGCGGCGTGGGAGTTAGGCGGGACAAGGAGGCGTGTCAATAGGCGGGACAAGGGGGCGTGGCAGTAGGCGGGACAAGGGGCGGGAAAAGGGGTCGCGGTAGTGGGCGGGACCAAGGAGCGTGGAAGTGGGCGGGACAAGGGGAGTGTCAGTGGGCGGGACAAGAAGAGTGTCAGTGGGTGGGACAAGGGGAGTGTCAGTGGGCGGGACAAGGGGAGTGTCAGTGGGCGGGACTCGGGGAGTGTCAGTGGGCGGGACAAGGGGAGTGTCCGTGGTCGGGACAAGGGGAGTGTCAGTGGGCGGGACAAGGGGAGTGTCAGTGGGCGGGACAAGGGGAGTGTCAGTGGGCGGGACAAGGGGAGTGTCAGTGGGTGGGACAAGGGGAGTGTCAGTGGTCGGGGTAACAAGGTGGGCTAGGTTCCCGCAGGCAGCGTGTCCCCCTTCTTTAGCTCAGCTCAGCTCATGCTCATGTCATGTCATGTCATGTCTTTTGATAATCAAAGATTTTATATATATATGTATAAATATATATAAAAGCTTTTTCAATGCTGGGGCTGCTGGGGCTGCTGCTGCTGGGGCTGCTGGTGTTGCTGGGGAAGATGGCAATGGCAGTGGGCGGGACAAGGGGACGTGGCAGTGGGCGGGACAAGGGGGCGTGGCAGTGGGCGGGACAAGGGGGCGTGAGAGTGGGCGGGACCAGGGGGCGTGGCAGTGGGCGGAAAAAGGGGGCGTGGCAGTGGGCGGGACCAGGGGGTGTGGCAGTGGGCGGGACAAGGGGCGGGACCAGGGGGCGTGGTAGTAGGCGGGGCAAGTGGGCGTTGACGTGGGCGGGACAAGGGGCGTGGCTGTGGGCGGGACAGGGGGCGTGGCAGTTGACGGGACAAGGGGCGGGAAAAGGGGGCGGGACAAGGGGGCGTGGCAGTTGGCGGGACAAAGGGGCTGGACAAGGGGCGTGGCAGTGGGCGGGACAAGTGGCGTGGCCGTGGGCGGGACAAGGGGGCGTGGCCGTGGTCGGGACAAGGGGGCGTGGCAGTGGGCGGGACAAGGGGGCGTTGCAGTGGGCGGGACAAGGGGTCGTGGCAGTAGGCGGGACAAGGGGCGGTAAAAGGTGGCGTGGTAGTGTGCGGGACCAGGGGGCGTGGAAGTGGGCAGGACAATGGGAGTGTCAGTGGGCGGGACAAGGGGCGTGGCTGTGGGCGGGATAAGGGGGCGTGTCAGTAGGCGGGACAAGGCGCGTGGCAGTGGGCGGGACAAGGGGCGGGACCAGGGGGCGTGGTAGCAGGCGGGACAAGTGGGCGTTGACGTGGGCGGGACAAGGTGCGTGGCTGTGGGCGGGACAGGGGGCGTGGCAGTTGACGGGACAAGGGGCGGGAAAAGGGCGCGGGACAAGGGGGCGTTGCAGTGGGCGGGAAAAGGGGGCTGGACAAGGGGCGTGGCAGTGGGCGGGACAATGGGCGTGGCCGTGGGCGGGTCAAGGGGGCGTGGCCGTGGTCGGGTCAAGGGGGCGTGGCAGTGGGCGGGACAAGGGGCGTGGCAGTGGTCGGGACAAGGGGGCGTGGCAGTGGGCGGGACAAGGGGCGGTAAAAGGGGGCGTGGTAGTCTGCAGTATCAGGGGGCGTGGAAGTGGGCAGGACAATGGGAGTGTCAGTGGACGGGACAAGGGGCGTGGCAGTGGGCGGGACAAGGGGAGTGTCAGTGGGCGGGACAAGGGGAGTGTCAGAGGGCGCGACTAGGGTAGTGTCAGTGGGCGGGACAAGGGTAGGGTCAGTGGGCGGGACAAGGGGAGTGTCAGTGGGCGGGACAAGGGGAGTGTTGGTGGGCGGGACAAGGGAAGTGTCAGTGGGCGGGACAAGGGGAGTGTCAGTGGGTGGGACAAGGGGAGTGTCAGTGGGCGGGGTAACAAGGTGGGCTAGGTTCCCGCAGGCAGCGTGTCCCCCTTCTTTAGCTCAGCTCAGCTCATGCTCATGTCATGTCAAGTCTTTTGACAATCAAAGATTTTATATATATATATAAATATAAATAAAGTATTTTTGAATGCTGGGCTGATGGAGCTGCTGGGGCTGCTGCTGGAGCTGCTGCTGGTGCTGCTGGGGAAGCTGGCAATGCTTGAGGCGGGCCCCTGTGGAATGCAGCCAGCCAGCCAGCTATTCCACAGGGCTCCCCTCTGGATTGTTTGTGTGTGTGTGTCGGGGTGCTGCAGGCTTACCTTGCGGCCGGCAGCAGGAGCCACGCAGTGGGATCCTACGATTGTGCACCCTGGAAAAATACAACAGTACGCATCTTGGCAACAAGGCCACTTCACCCGAGTGTTTTATTTAGGCACCCAAACAAGGTGGGCTAGGTTCCCGAAGGCAGCGTGTCCCCCTTCTTTAGCTCAGCTCAGCTCATGCTCATGTCATGTCATGTCTTTTGATAATCAAAGATTTTATATATATATATATGTATAAATATATATAAAAGCTTTTTCAATGCTGGGTTTGCTGGGGCTGCTGCTGGTGGGGGGCTGCTGCTGGTGGGGCTGCTGGTGTTGCTGGGGAAGCTGGCAATGGCAGTGGGCGGGACAAGGGGGCGTGGGAGTGGGCGGGACAAGGGGGCGTGGTAGTGGGCGGGACAAGGGGGCGTGGGAGTGGGCGGGACCAGGGGGCGTGGCAGTGGGCGGGACTAGGGGGCGTGGCAGTGGGCGGGACCAGGGGGCGTGGCAGTGGACGGGAAAAGGGGCGGGACAGGGGGCGTGTCAGTGGGCGGGACAAGGGTGCGTGGCAGTGGGCGGGATGAGGGGGCGTGTCAGTAGGCGGGACAAGGCGCGTGGCAGTGGGCGGGACAAGGGGCGGGACCAGGGGGCGTGGTAGTGGGCGGGACAGGGGGCGTGGCAGTGGGCGGGACACGGGGGCGTGGCAGTGGGCGGGAAAAGGGGGCGTGTCAGTAGGGGGGACAAGGCGCGTGGCAGTGGGCGGGAAAAGGGGCGGGACCAGGGGGCGTGGTAGTGTCCGGGACAAGGGGGCGTGGCAGTAGGCGGGACAAGGGGCGTGGCTGTGGGCGGGACAGGGGGCGTGTCAGTGGACGGGAAAAGGGGCGGGGAAAGGGGGCGTGGTAGTGGGCGGGACAAGGGGCGGGACAAGTGGGCGTGACAGTGGGCGGGACAAGGGGGCGTGGCAGTGGGCGGGACGAGGGGGCGGGACAAGGGGTGTGGCAGTGGGCGGGACAAGGGGGCGTGGAAGTGGGCGGGACAAGGGGGCCTGGCAGTGGGCGGAACAAGGTGGCGGGACATGGGGCGTGGCAGTGGGCGGTACAAGGGGCGGGACAGAGGGAGTGGCAGTGTGCGGGACCAGGGGAGTGGCAGTGGGCGGGACAAGAGGAGTGTCAATGGGCGGAGCAAGGGGAGTGTCAGTGGGCGGGACAAGGGGAGTGTCAGTGGGTGGGACTAGGGGAGTGTCAGTGGGTGGGACAAGGGGATTGTCAGTGGGCGGGACTAGGGGAGTGTCAGTGGGCGGGACAAGGGGAGTGTCCGTGGGCGGGACAAGGGGAGTGTCCGTGGTCGGGACAAGGGGATTGTCAGTGGGCGGGACAAGGGGAGTGTCAGTGGGCGGGACAAGGGGAGTGTCAGTGGGCGGGACAAGGGGAGTGTCAGTGGGTGGGACAATGGGAGTGTCAGTGGTCGGGGTAACAAGGTGGGCTAGGATGCCGCAGGCAGCGTGTCCCCCTTCTTTAGCTCAGCTCAGCTCATGCTCATGTCATGTCATGTCATGTCTTTTGATAATCAAAGATTTTATATATATATATGTATAAATATATATAAAAGCTTTTTCAATGCTGGGGCTGCTGGGGCTGCTGCTGCTGGGGCTGCTGCTGGTGGGGCTGCTGGTGTTGCTGGGGAAGCTGGCAATGGCAGTGGGCGGGACAAGGGGGCGTGGCAGTGGGCGGGACAAGGGGGCGTAGCAGTGGGCGGGACAAGGGGGCGTGGGAGTGGGCGGGACCAGGGGGCGTGGCAGTGGGCGGGACTAGGGGGCGTGGCAGTGGGCGGGACCAGGGGGCGTGGCTGTGGACGGGAAAAGGGGCGGGACAGGGGGCGTGTCAGTGGGCGGGACAAGGGTGCGTGGCAGTGGGCGGGATAAGGGGGCGTGTCAGTAGGCGGGACAAGGCGCGTGGCAGTGGGCGGGACAAGGGGCGGGACCAGGGGGCGTGGTAGTGGGCGGGACAGGGGGCGTGGCAGTGGGCGGGACACGGGGGCGTGGCAGTGGGCGGGAAAAGGGGGCGTGTCAATAGGCGGGACAAGGCGCGTGGCAGTGGGCGGGAAAAGGGGCGGGACCAGGGGGCGTGGTAGTGTGCGGGACAAGGGGGCGTGGCAGTAGGCGGGACAAGGGGCGTGGCTGTGGGCGGGACAGGGGGCGTGGCAGTGGACGGGAAAAGGGGCGGGGAAAGGGGGCGTGGTAGTGGGCGGGACAAGGGGCGGGACAAGGGGGCGTGACAGTGGGCGGGACAAGGGGGCGTGGCAGTGGGCGGGACAAGGGGGCGGGACAAGGGGTGTGGCAGTGGGCGGGACAAGGGGGCGTGGAAGTGGGCGGGACAAGGGGGCCTGGCAGTGGGCGGGACAAGTGGGCGGGACATGGCGCGTGGCAGTGGGCGGGACAAGGGCCGGGACCAGGGGGCGTGGTAGTGGGCGGGACAAGGGGCGGGAAAATGGGGCGTGGTACTGGCCGGGACAAGGGGCGTGGCAGTGGGCGGGACAAGAGGGCGTGGCAGTGGGCGGGACAAGGGGCGGGACAAGGGGGCGTGAGATTAGGCGTGACAATGGGGCGGGACTGTAGGCGGGACAAGGGGGCGGGGCAGTGGGCAGGACAAGGGGGCGTGGCAGTGTGCGGGACAAGGGGGCGTGGCTGTGGGCGGGACAAGGGGGCGTGGCTGTGGGCGGGACAAGGGGGCGTGGCACAAGGCGGAAAAGGGGGCGTGGCAGTAGGCGGGGCAAGGGGCGGGACAGGGGGCGTGGCAGTGTGCGGGACAAGGGGGCGGGGCAGTGGGCGGGACAAGCGGCGTGGCAGTTAGGCGGGACAAGGAGGCGTGTCAATAGGCGGGACAAGGGGGCGTGGCAGTAGGCGGGACAAGGGGCGGGAAAAGGGGTCGTGGTAATGGGCGTGACCAAGGGGCGTGGAAGTGGGCGGGACAAGGGGAGTTTCAGTGGGCTGGACAAGAGGAGTGTCATTGGGCGCGACTAGGGTAGTGTCAGTGGGCGGGACTAGGGGAGCGTCAGTGGGCGGGACAAGGGTAGCGTCAGTGGGCGGGACAAGGGGAGTGTCAGTGGGCGGGACAAGGGGAGTGTCAGTGGGCGGGAAAGGGGGCGTGGCAGTGGGCGGTACAAGGGGAGTGGCAGTGGACGGGACAAGGGGCGGGACAGGGGGCGTGGCAGTGTGCGGGACAAGGGGGCGGGGCAGTGGGCGGGACAAGGGGGCGTGTCAGTGGGCGGGACAAGGGGGCGTGGCTGTGGGCGGGACAAGCGGCGTGGCAGTTAGGCGGGACAAGGAGGCGTGTCAATAGGCGGGAGAAGGGGGCTTAGTAGTAGGCGGGACAAGGGGCGGGAAAAGGGGGCGTGGTAGTGGGCGGGACCAAGGGGCGTGGAAGTGGGCGGGACAAGGGGAGTGTCAGTGGCGGGACAAGGGGCGTGGCAGTGGGCGGGACAAGGGGAGTGTCATGGGCGGGACAAGAGGAGTGTCAGTGGGCGGAGCAAGGGGAGTGTCAGTGGGCGGGACAAGGGGAGTGTCAGTGGGCGGGACAAGGGGAGTGTCAGTGGGTGGGACAAGGGGAGTGTTCAGTGGGCGGGACAAGGGGGCGTGACAGTGGGCGGGACCAGGGGGCGTGGCAGTGGGCGGTAAAAGGGGGCGTGGCAGTGGGCGGGACCAGGGGGTGTGGCAGTGGGCGGGACAAGGGGCGGGACCAGGGGGCGTGGTAGTAGGCGGGACAAGTGGGCGTTGACGTGGGCGGGACAAGGGGCGTGGCTGTGGGCGGGACAGGGGGCGTGGCAGTTGACGGGACAAGTGGCGGGAAAAGGGGGCGGGACAAGGGGGCGTGGCAGTGGGCGGGACAAAGGGGCTGGACAAGGGGCGTGGCAGTGGGCGGGACAAGTGGCGTGGCCGTGGGCGGGACAAGGGGGCGTGGCCGTGGTCGGGACAAGGGGGCGTGGCAGTGGGCGGGACAATGGGGCGTTGCAGTGGGCGGGACAAGGGGTCGTGGCAGTAGGCGGGACAAGGGGCGGTAAAAGGTGGCGTGGTAGTGTGCGGGACCAGGGGGCGTGGAAGTGGGCAGGACAATGGGAGTGTCAGTGGGCGGGACAAGGGGCGTGGCTGTGGGCGGGATAAGGGGGCGTGTCAGTAGGCGGGACAAGGCGCGTGGCAGTGGGCGGGACAAGGGGCGGGACCAGGGGGCGTGGTAGCAGGCGGGACAAGTGGGCGTTGACGTGGGCGGGACAAGGTGCGTGGCTGTGGGCGGGACAGGGGGCGTGGCAGTTAACGGGACAAGGGGCGGGAAAAGGGGGCGGGACAAGGGGGCGTTGCAGTGGGCGGGAAAAGGGGGCTGGACAAGGGGCGTGGCAGTGGGCGGGACAATGGGCGTGGCCGTGGGCGGGTCAAGGGGGCGTGGCCGTGGTCGGGTCAAGGGGGCGTGGCAGTGGGCGGGACAAGGGGCGTGGCAGTGGTCGGGACAAGGGGGCGTGGCAGTGGGCGGGACAAGGGGCGGTAAAAGGGGGCGTGGTAGTCTGCAGTATCAGGGGGCGTGGAAGTGGGCAGGACAATGGGAGTGTCAGTGGACGGGACAAGGGGCGTGGCAGTGGGCGGGACAAGGGGAGTGTCAGTGGGCGGGACAAGGGGAGTGTCAGAGGGCGCGACTAGGGTAGTGTCAGTGGGCGGGACAAGGGTAGGGTCAGTGGGCGGGACAAGGGGAGTGTCAGTGGGCGGGACAAGGGGAGTGTTGGTGGGCGGGACAAGGGGAGTGTCAGTGGGCGGGACAAGGGGAGTGTCAGTGGGTGGGACAAGGGGAGTGTCAGTGGGCGGGGTAACAAGGTGGGCTAGATTCCCGCAGGCAGCGTGTCCCCCTTCTTTAGCTCGGCTCAGCTCATGCTCATGTCATGTCATGTCATGTCTTTTGATAATCAAAGATTTTATATATATATATAAATATATATAAAGTCTTTTTGAATGCTGGGCTGCGGGAGCTGCTGGGGCTGCTGCTGGAGCTGCTGCTGGTGCTGCTGGGGAAGCTGGCAATGCTTGAGGCGGGCCCCTGTGGAATGCAGCCAGCCAGCCAGCTATTCCACAGGGCTCCCCTCTGGATTGTTTGTGTGTGTGTGTCGGGGTGCTGCAGGCTTACCTTGCGCCGGCAGCAGGAGCCACGCAGTGGGATCCTACGATTGTGCACCCTGGAAAAATACAACAGTACGCATCTTGGCAACAAGGCCACTTCACCCGAGTGTTTTATTTAGGCACCCAAACAAGGTGGGCTAGGTTCCCGAAGGCAGCGTGTCCCCCTTCTTTAGCTCAGCTCAGCTCATGCTCATGTCATGTCATGTCTTTTGATAATCAAAGATTTTATATATATATATATGTATAAATATATATAAAAGCTTTTTCAATGCTGGGTTTGCTGGGGCTGCTGCTGGTGGGGGGCTGCTGCTGGTGGGGCTGCTGGTGTTGCTGGGGAAGCTGGCAATGGCAGTGGGCGGGACAAGGGGGCGTGGGAGTGGGCGGGACAAGGGGGCGTGGTAGTGGGCGGGACAAGGGGGCGTGGGAGTGGGCGGGACCAGGGGGCGTGGCAGTGGGCGGGACTAGGGGGCGTGGCAGTGGGCGGGACCAGGGGGCGTGGCAGTGGACGGGAAAATGGGCGGGACAGGGGGCGTGTCAGTGGGCGGGACAAGGGTGCGTGGCAGTGGGCGGGATGAGGGGGCGTGTCAGTAGGCGGGACAAGGCGCGTGGCAGTGGGCGGGACAAGGGGCGGGACCAGGGGGCGTGGTAGTGGGCGGGACAGGGGGCGTGGCAGTGGGCGGGACACGGGGGCGTGGCAGTGGGCGGGAAAAGGGGGCGTGTCAGTAGGGGGGACAAGGCGCGTGGCAGTGGGCGGGAAAAGGGGCGGGACCAGGGGGCGTGGTAGTGTCCGGGACAAGGGGGCGTGGCAGTAGGCGGGACAAGGGGCGTGGCTGTGGGCGGGACAGGGGGCGTGTCAGTGGACGGGAAAAGGGGCGGGGAAAGGGGGCGTGGTAGTGGGCGGGACAAGGGGCGGGACAAGTGGGCGTGACAGTGGGCGGGACAAGGGGGCGTGGCAGTGGGCGGGACAAGGGGGCGGGACAAGGGGTGTGGCAGTGGGCGGGACAAGGGGGCGTGGAAGTGGGCGGGACAAGGGGGCCTGGCAGTGGGCGGGACAAGGTGGCGGGACATGGGGCGTGGCAGTGGGCGGTACAAGGGGCGGGACAGAGGGAGTGGCAGTGTGCGGGACCAGGGGAGTGGCAGTGGGCGGGACAAGAGGAGTGTCAATGGGCGGAGCAAGGGGAGTGTCAGTGGGCGGGACAAGGGGAGTGTCAGTGGGTGGGACTAGGGGAGTGTCAGTGGGTGGGACAAGGGGATTGTCAGTGGGCGGGACTAGGGGAGTGTCAGTGGGCGGGACAAGGGGAGTGTCCGTGGGCGGGACAAGGGGAGTGTCCGTGGTCGGGACAAGGGGATTGTCAGTGGGCGGGACAAGGGGAGTGTCAGTGGGCGGGACAAGGGGAGTGTCAGTGGGCGGGACAAGGGGAGTGTCAGTGGGTGGGACAATGGGAGTGTCAGTGGTCGGGGTAACAAGGTGGGCTAGGATGCCGCAGGCAGCGTGTCCCCCTTCTTTAGCTCAGCTCAGCTCATGCTCATGTCATGTCATGTCATGTCTTTTGATAATCAAAGATTTTATATATATATATGTATAAATATATATAAAAGCTTTTTCAATGCTGGGGCTGCTGGGGCTGCTGCTGCTGGGGCTGCTGCTGGTGGGGCTGCTGGTGTTGCTGGGGAAGCTGGCAATGGCAGTGGGCGGGACAAGGGGGCGTGGCAGTGGGCGGGACATGGGGGCGTAGCAGTGGGCGGGACAAGGGGGCGTGGGAGTGGGCGGGACCAGGGGGCGTGGAAGTGGGCGGGACCAGGGGGCGTGGCAGTGGGCGGGACCAGGGGGCGTGGCTGTGGACGGGAAAAGGGGCGGGACAGGGGGCGTGTCAGTGGGCGGGACAAGGGTGCGTGGCAGTGGGCGGGATAAGGGGGCGTGTCAGTAGGCGGGACAAGGCGCGTGGCAGTGGGCGTGACAAGGGGCGGGACCAGGGGGCGTGGTAGTGGGCGGGACAGGGGGCGTGGCAGTGGGCGGGACACGGGGGCGTGGCAGTGGGCGGGAAAAGGGGGCGTGTCAATAGGCGGGACAAGGCGCGTGGCAGTGGGCGGGAAAAGGGGCGGGACCAGGGGGCGTGGTAGTGTGCGGGACAAGGGGGCGTGGCAGTAGGCGGGACAAGGGGCGTGGCTGTGGGCGGGACAGGGGGCGTGGCAGTGGACGGGAAAAGGGGGCCTGGCAGTGGGCGGGACAAGGGGGCGTGACAGTGGGCGGCACAAGGGGGCGTGGCAGTGGGCGGGACAAGGGGGCGGGACAAGGGGTGTGGCAGTGGGCGGGACAAGGGGGCGTGGAAGTGGGCGGGACAAGGGGGCCTGGCAGTGGGCGGGACAAGTGGGCGGGACATGGCGCGTGGCAGTGGGCGGGACAAGGGCCGGGACCAGGGGGCGTGGTAGTGGGCGGGACAAGGGGCGGGAAAATGGGGCGTGGTACTGGCCGGGACAAGGGGCGTGGCAGTGGGCGGGACAAGAGGGCGTGGCAGTGGGCGGGACAAGGGGCGAGACAAGGGGGCGTGAGATTAGGCGTGACAATGGGGCGGGACAGTAGGCGGGACAAGGGGGCGGGGCAGTGGGCGGGACAAGGGGGCGTGGCAGTGTGCGGGACAAGGGGGCGTGGCTGTGGGCGGGACAAGGGGGCGTGGCAGTGGGCGGGACAAGGGGGCGTGGCACTAGGCGGAAAAAGGGGGCGTGGCAGTAGGCGGGGCAAGGGGCGGGACAGGGGGCGTGGCAGTGTGCGGGACAAGGGGGCGGGGCAGTGGGCGGGACAAGCGGCGTGGCAGTTAGGCGGGACAAGGAGGCGTGTCAATAGGCGGGACAAGGGGGCGTGGCAGTAGGCGGGACAAGGGGCGGGAAAAGGGGTCGTGGTAATGGGCGTGACCAAGGGGCGTGGAAGTGGGCGGGACAAGGGGAGTTTCAGTGGGCTGGACAAGAGGAGTGTCATTGGGCGCGACTAGGGTAGTGTCAGTGGGCGGGACTAGGGGAGCGTCAGTGGGCGGGACAAGGGTAGCGTCAGTGGGCGGGACAAGGGGAGTGTCAGTGGGCGGGACAAGGGGAGTGTCAGTGGGCGGGAAAGGGGGCGTGGCAGTGGGCGGTACAAGGGGCGTGGCAGTGGACGGGACAAGGGGCGGGACAGGGGGCGTGGCAGTGTGCGGGACAAGGGGGCGGGGCAGTGGGCGGGACAAGGGGGCGTGTCAGTGGGCGGGACAAGGGGGCGTGGCTGTGGGCGGGACAAGCGGCGTGGCAGTTAGGCGGGACAAGGAGGCGTGTCAATAGGCGGGAGAAGGGGGCGTGGCAGTAGGCGGGACAAGGGGCGGGAAAAGGGGGCGTGGTAGTGGGCGGGACCAAGGGGCGTGGAAGTGGGCGGGACAAGGGGAGTGTCAGTGGCGGGACAAGGGGCGTGGCAGTGGGCGGGACAAGGGGAGTGTCAGTGGGCGGGACAAGAGGAGTGTCAGTGGGCGGAGCAAGGGGAGTGTCAGTGGGCGGGACAAGGGGAGTGTCAGTGGGCGGGACAAGGGGAGTGTCAGTGGGTGGGACAAGGGGAGTGTCAGTGGGCGGGACAAGGGGAGTGTCAGTGGGCGGGACAAGGGGAGTGTCAGTGGGCGGAACAAGGGGCCGTGGCAGTGGGCGGGAGCAGGGGGCGTGGCAGTGGGCGGGAAAAGGGGGCGTGGAAGTGGGCGGGATCAGGGGGTGTGGCAGTGGACGGGACAAGGGGCGGGACAGGGGGCGTGGCAGTGGGCGGGACAAGGGGGCGTGGCAGTGGGCGGGATAAGGGGGCGTGTCAGTAGGCGGGACAAGGCGCGTGGCAGTGGGCGGGACAAGGGGCGGGACAAGGGGCGTGGTCGTGGGCGGGACAAGGGGGCGTGGCCGTGGTCGGGACAAGGGGGTGTGGCAGTGGTCGGGACAAGGGGGCGTGGCAGTGGGCGGGACAAGGGGGCGTGGCAGTAGGCGGGACAAGGGGCGGTAACAGGGGGCGTGGTAGTGTGCGGGACCAGGGGGCGTGGAAGTGGGCAGAACAATGGGAGTGTCAGTGGGCGGGACAAGGGGCGTGGCAGTGGGCGGGACAAGGGGAGTGTCAGTGGGCGGGACAAGGGGAGTGTCATTGGGCGCGACTAGGGTAGTGTCAGTGGGCGGGACTAGGGGAGCGTCTGTGGGCGGGACAAGGGTAGCGTCAGTGGGCGGGACAAGGGGAGTGTCAGTGGGCGGGACAAGGGGAGTGTTAGTGGGCGGGACAGGGGGCGTGGCAGTGGGCTGGACAAGGGGGCGTGGCAGTGGGCGGGATAAGGGGGCGTGTCAGTAGGCGGGGCAAGGCGCGTGGCATTGGGCGGGACAAGGGGCGGGACCAGGGGGCGTGGTAGCAGGCGGGACAAGTGGGCGTAGACGTGGGCGGGGAAAGGGGGCGGGACAAGGGGGCGTGGCAGTGGGCGGGACAAGGGGGCGTGGCAGTGGGCGGGACCACGGTGCGTGGCAGTGGACGGGACAAGGGGCGGGACAGTGGGCGTGGCAGTGGGCGGGACAAGGGGGCGTGGCAGTGGGCGGGATAAGGGGGCGTGTCAGTAGGCGGGACAAGGCGCGTGGCAGTGGGCAGGACAAGGGGCGGGACCAGGGGGCGTGGTAGTGGGAGGGACAAGGGGGCGTGGCAGTGGGCGGGACAAGGGGGCGTGGCAGTGGGCGGGACAAGGGGGCGGGACAAGGGGCGTGGCAGTGGGCGGGACAAGGTGGCGTGGCAGTGGGCGGGACAAGGGGGGCGGGACAAGGGGCAAAGCAGTGGGCGGGACAAGGGGGCATGGTAATAGGCGGGACAAGGGGGCGGAACAAGGGGCGTGGCAGTGGGCGGGACAAGAGGGCGTGGCAGTGGGCGGGACAAGGGGCGGGACAAGGGGGCGTGAGATTAGGCGTGACAAGGGGGCGGGACAGTAGGCGGGACAAGGGGGCGGGGCAGTGGGCGGGACAAGGGGGCGTGGCAGTGTGCGGGGCAAGGGGGCGTGGCTGTGGGCGGGACAAGGGGGCGTGGCAGTGGGCGGGACAAGGGGTCGTGGCACTAGGCGGGAAAAGGGGGCGTGGCAGTAGGCGGGGCAAGGGGCGGGACAGGGGGCGTGGCAGTGTGCGGGACAAGGGGGCGGGGCAGTGGGCGGGACAAGCGGCGTGGCAGTTAGGCGGGACAAGGCGGCGTGTCAATAGGCGGGACAAGGGGGCGTGGCAGTAGGCGGGACAAGGGGCGGGAAAAGGGGTCGTGGTAGTGGGCGTGACCAAGGGGCGTGGAAGTGGGCGGGACAAGGGGAGTTTCAGTGGGCTGGACAAGAGGAGTGCCCGTGGGCGGGACAAGGGGAGTGTCAGTGGGCGGGACAAGGGGAGTGTCAGTGGGCGGGACAAGGGGAGTGTCAGTGGGCGGGACTAGGGGAGTGTCAGTGGGCGGGACAAGGGGAGTGTCCGTGGGCGGGACAAGGGGAGTGGCCGTGGTCGGGACAAGGGGAGTGTCAGTGGGCGGGACAAGGGGAGTGTCAGTGGGCGGGACAAGGGGAGTGTCAGTGGGCGGGACAAGGGGAGTGTCAGTGGGTGGGACAAGGGGAGTGTCAGTGGTCGGGGTAACAAGGTGGGCTAGGTTCCCGCAGGCAGCGTGTCCCCCTTCTTTAGCTCAGCTCAGCTCATGCTCATGTCATGTCATGTCTTTTGATAATCAAAGATTTTATATATATATGTATAAATATATATAAAAGCTTTTTCAATGCTGGGGCTGCTGGGGCTGCTGCTGCTGGGGCTGCTGGTGTTGCTGGGGAAGATGGCAATGGCAGTGGGCGGGACAAGGGGGCGTGGCAGTGGGCGGGACAAGGGGGCGTGGCAGTTGGCGGGACAAGGGGGCGTGGCAGTAGGCGGGACAAGGGGTGGTAAAAGGGGGCGTGGTAGTGTGCGGGACCAGGGGGCGTGGAAGTGGGCAGGACAATGGGAGTTTCAGTGGGCGGGCCAAGGGGCGTGGCAGTGGGCGGGACAAGGGGAGTGTCAGTGGGCGGGACAAGGGGAGTGTCAGTGGGCGGGACAAGGGGAGTGTCATTGGGCGCGACTAGGGTAGTGTCAGTGGGCGGGACTAGGGGAGCGTCAGTGGGCGGGACAAGGGTAGCGTCAGTGGGCGGGACAAGGGGAGTGTCAGTGGGCGGGACAAGGGGAGTGTCAGTGGGCGGGACAGGGGGCGTGGCAGTGGGCGGGACAAGGGGGCGTGGCAGTGGGCGGGATAAGGGGGCGTGTCATTAGGCGGGACAAGGCGCGTGGCAGTGGGCGGGACAAGGGGCGGGACCAGGGGGCGTGGTAGTGGGCGGGACCAAGGGGCGTGGAAGTGGGCGGGACAAGGGGAGTGTCAGTGCCGGGGCAAGGGGCGTGGCAGTGGGCGGGACAAGGGGAGTGTCAGTGGGCGGGACAAGAGGAGTGTCAGTGGGCGGAGCAAGGGGAGTGTCAGTGGTCGGGACAAGGGGAGTGTCAGTGGGCGGGACAAGGGGAGTGTCAGTGGGTGGGACAAGAGGAGTGTCAGTGGGCGGGACAAGGGGAATGTCAGTGGGCGGGACTCGGGGAGTGTCAGTGGGCGGGACAAGGGGAGTGTCCGTGGGCGGGACAAGGGGAGTGCCCGTGGTCGGGACAAGGGGAGTGTCAGTGGGCGGGACAAGGGGAGTGTCAGTGGGCGGGACAAGAGGAGTGTCAGTGGGCGGGACAAGGGGATTGTCAGTGGGTGGGACAAGGGGAGTGTCAGTGGTCGGGGTAAAAAGGTGGGCTCGGTTCCCGCAGGCAGCGTGTTCCCCTTCTTTAGCTCAGCTCAGCTCATGCTCATGTCATGTCATGTCATGTCTTTTGATAATCAAAGATTTTATATATATATGTATAAATATATATAAAAGCTTTTTCAATGCTGGGGCTGCTGGGGCTGCTGCTGCAGGGGCTGCTGGTGTTGCTGGGGAAGATGGCATTGGCAGTGGGCGGGACAAGGGGACGTTGCAGTGGGCGGGACAAGGGGGCGTGGCAGTGAGCGGGACAAGGGGGCGTGGCAGTGGTCGGGACCAGGGGGCGTGGCAGTGGGCGGGGAAAGGGGGCGTGGCAGTGGGCGGGACCAGGGGGTGTGGCAGTTGACGGGACAAGGGGCGGGACAGGGGGCGTGGCAGTGGGCGGGACAAGGATCGTGGCAGTGGGCGGGATAAGGGGGCGTGTCAGTAGGCGGGACAAGGCGCGTGGCAGTGGGCGGGACAAGGGGCGGGACCAGGGGGCGTGGTAGCAGGCGGGACAAGTGGGCGTTGACGTGGGCGGGACAAGGGGCGTGGCTGTGGGCGGGACAGGGGGCGTGGCAGTTGACGGGACAAGGAGCGGGAAAAGGGGGCGGGACAAGGGGGCGTGGCAGTGGGCGGGACAAGGGGGCTGGACAAGTGGCGTGGCAGTGGGCGGGACAATGGGCGTGGCCGTGGGCGGGACAAGGGGACGTGGCCGTGGTCGGGACAAGGGGGCGTGGCAGTGGGCGGGACATGTGGGCGTGGCAGTGGGCGGGACAAGGGGGCGTGGCAGTAGGCGGGACAAGGGGCGGTAAAAGGGGGCGTGGTAGTGTGCGGAACCAGGGGGCGTGGAAGTGGGCAGGACAATGGGAGTGTCAGTGGGCGGGACAAGGGGCGTGGCAGTGGGCGGGACAAGGGGAGTGTCAGTGGGCGGGACAAGGGGAGTGTCAGTGGGCGGGACATGGGAAGTGTCATTGGGCGCGACTAGGGTAGTGTCAGTGGGCGGGACTAGGGGAGCGTCAGTGGGCGGGACAAGGGTAGCGTCAGTGGGCGGGACAAGGGGAGTGTCCGTGGTCGGGACAAGGGGAGTGTCAGGGGGCGGGACAAGGGGAGTGTCAGTGGGCGGGACAAGAGGAGTGTCAGTGGGCGGGACAAGGGGAGTGTCAGTGGGTGGGACAAGGGGAGTGTCAGTGGTCGGGGTAACAAGGTGGGCTCGGTTCCCGCAGGCAGCGTGTCCCCCTTCTTTAGCTCAGCTCAGCTCATGCTCATGTCATGTCATGTCATGTCTTTTGATAATCAAAGATTTTATATATATATGTATAAATATATATAAAAGCTTTTTCAATGCGGGGCTGCTGGGGCTGCTGCTGCTGGGGCTGCTGGTGTTGCTGGGGAAGATGGCAATGGCAGTGGGCGGGACAAGGGGACGTTGCAGTGGGCGGGACAAGGGGGCGTGGCAGTGAGCGGGACAAGGGGGCGTGGCAGTGGGCGGGACCAGGGGGCGTGGCAGTGGGCGGGACAAGGGGGCGTGGCAGTGGGCGGGATAAGGGGGCGTGTCAGTAGGCGGGACAAGGCGCGTGGCAGTGGGCGGGACAAGGGGGCGTGGCAGTGGGCGGGACAAGGGGGCGTGGCAGTAGGCGGGACAAGGGGTGGTAAAAGGGGGCGTGGTAGTGTGCGGAACCAGGGGGCGTGGAAGTGGGCAGGACAATGGGAGTGTCAGTGGGCGGGCCAAGGGGCGTGGCAGTGGGCGGGACAAGGGGAGTGTCAGTGGGCGGGACAAGGGGAATGTCAGTGGGCGGGACAAGGGGAGTGTCATTGGGCGCGACTAGGGTAGTGTCAGTGGGCGGGACTAGGGGAGCGTCAGTGGGCGGGACAGGGGGCGTGGCAGTGTGCGGAACAAGGGGGCGGGGCAGTGGGCGGCACAAGGGGGCGTGTCAGTGGGCGGGACAAGGGGGCGTGGCTGTGGGCGGGACAAGCGGGCGTGGCAGTGGGCGGGATAAGGGGGCGTGTCAGTAGGCGGGACAAGGCGCGTGGCAGTGGGCGGGACAAGGGGCGGGAAAAGGGGGCGTGGTAGTGGGCGGGACCAAGGGGCGTGGAAGTGGGCGGGACAAGGGGAGTGTCAGTGGCGGGACAAGGGGCGTGGCAGTGGGCGGGACAAGGGGAGTGTCAGTGGGCGGGACAAGAGGAGTGTCAGTGGGCGGAGCAAGGGGAGTGTCAGTGGGCGGGACAAGGGGAGTGTCAGTGGGTGGGACAAGGGGAGTGTCAGTGGGCGGGACAAGGGGAGTGTCAGTGGGCGGGACAAGGGGAGTGTCAGTGGGCGGAACAAGGGGCCGTGGCAGTGGGCGGGAGCAGGGGGCGTGGCAGTGGGCGGGAAAAGGGGGCGTGGAAGTGGGCGGGATCAGGGGGTGTGGCAGTGGACGGGACAAGGGGCGGGACAGGGGGCGTGGCAGTGGGCGGGACAAGGGGGCGTGGCAGTGGGCGGGATAAGGGGGCGTGTCAGTAGGCGGGACAAGGCGCGTGGCAGTGGGCGGGACAAGGGGCGGGACAAGGGGCGTGGTCGTGGGCGGGACAAGGGGGCGTGGCCGTGGTCGGGACAAGGGGGTGTGGCAGTGGTCGGGACAAGGGGGCGTGGCAGTGGGCGGGACAAGGGGGCGTGGCAGTAGGCGGGACAAGGGGCGGTAACAGGGGGCGTGGTAGTGTGCGGGACCAGGGGGCGTGGAAGTGGGCAGAACAATGGGAGTGTCAGTGGGCGGGACAAGGGGCGTGGCAGTGGGCGGGACAAGGGGAGTGTCAGTGGGCGGGACAAGGGGAGTGTCATTGGGCGCGACTAGGGTAGTGTCAGTGGGCGGGACTAGGGGAGCGTCTGTGGGCGGGACAAGGGTAGCGTCAGTGGGCGGGACAAGGGGAGTGTCAGTGGGCGGGACAAGGGGAGTGTTAGTGGGCGGGACAGGGGGCGTGGCAGTGGGCTGGACAAGGGGGCGTGGCAGTGGGCGGGATAAGGGGGCGTGTCAGTAGGCGGGGCAAGGCGCGTGGCATTGGGCGGGACAAGGGGCGGGACCAGGGGGCGTGGTAGCAGGCGGGACAAGTGGGCGTAGACGTGGGCGGGGAAAGGGGGCGGGACAAGGGGGCGTGGCAGTGGGCGGGACAAGGGGGCGTGGCAGTGGGCGGGACCACGGTGCGTGGCAGTGGACGGGACAAGGGGCGGGACAGTGGGCGTGGCAGTGGGCGGGACAATGGGCGTGGCCTTGGGCGGGACAAGGGGGCGTGGCAGTGGGCGGGACCAGGGGGCGTGGCAGTGGGCGGGACCAGGGGGCGTGGCTGTGGACGGGAAAAGGGGCGGGACAGGGGGCGTGTCAGTGGGCGGGACAAGGGTGCGTGGCAGTGGGCGGGATAAGGGGGCGTGTCAGTAGGCGGGACAAGGCGCGTGGCAGTGGGCGGGACAAGGGGCGGGACCAGGGGGCGTGGTAGTGGGCGGGACAGGGGGCGTGGCAGTGGGCGGGACACGGGGGCGTGGCAGTGGGCGGGAAAAGGGGGCGTGTCAATAGGCGGGACAAGGCGCGTGGCAGTGGGCGGGAAAAGGGGCGGGACCAGGGGGCGTGGTAGTGTGCGGGACAAGGGGGCGTGGCAGTAGGCGGGACAAGGGGCGTGGCTGTGGGCGGGACAGGGGGCGTGGCAGTGGACGGGAAAAGGGGCGGGGAAAGGGGGCGTGGTAGTGGGCGGGACAAGGGGCGGGACAAGGGGGCGTGACAGTGGGCGGGACAAGGGGGCGTGGCAGTGGGCGGGACAAGGGGGCGGGACAAGGGGTGTGGCAGTGGGCGGGACAAGGGGGCGTGGAAGTGGGCGGGACAAGGGGGCCTGGCAGTGGGCGGGACAAGTGGGCGGGACATGGCGCGTGGCAGTGGGCGGGACAAGGGCCGGGACCAGGGGGCGTGGTAGTGGGCGGGACAAGGGGCGGGAAAATGGGGCGTGGTACTGGCCGGGACAAGGGGCGTGGCAGTGGGCGGGACAAGAGGGCGTGGCAGTGGGCGGGACAAGGGGCGGGACAAGGGGGCGTGAGATTAGGCGTGACAATGGGGCGGGACAGTAGGCGGGACAAGGGGGCGGGGCAGTGGGCGGGACAAGGGGGCGTGGCAGTGTGCGGGACAAGGGGGCGTGGCTGTGGGCGGGACAAGGGGGCGTGGCAGTGGGCGGGACAAGGGGGCGTGGCACTAGGCGGAAAAAGGGGGCGTGGCAGTAGGCGGGGCAAGGGGCGGGAAAGGGGGCGTGGCAGTGTGCGGGACAAGGGGGCGGGGCAGTGGGCGGGACAAGCGGCGTGGCAGTTAGGCGGGACAAGGAGGCGTGTCAATAGGCGGGACAAGGGGGCGTGGCAGTAGGCGGGACAAGGGGCGGGAAAAGGGGTCGTGGTAATGGGCGTGACCAAGGGGCGTGGAAGTGGGCGGGACAAGGGGAGTTTCAGTGGGCTGGACAAGAGGAGTGTCATTGGGCGCGACTAGGGTAGTGTCAGTGGGCGGGACTAGGGGAGCGTCAGTGGGCGGGACAAGGGTAGCGTCAGTGGGCGGGACAAGGGGAGTGTCAGTGGGCGGGACAAGGGGAGTGTCAGTGGGCGGGAAAGGGGGCGTGGCAGTGGGCGGGACAAGGGGGCGTGGCAGTGGGCGGGATAAGGGGGCGTGTCAGTAGGCGGGACAAGGCGCGTGGCAGTGGGCAGGACAAGGGGCGGGACCAGGGGGCGTGGTAGTGGGAGGGACAAGGGGGCGTGGCAGTGGGCGGGACAAGGGGGCGTGGCAGTGGGCGGGACAAGGGGGCGGGACAAGGGGCGTGGCAGTGGGCGGGACAAGGGGGCGTGGCAGTGGGCGGTATAAGGGGCGTGTCAGTAGGCGGGACAAGGCGCGTGGCAGTGGGCAGGACAAGGGGCGGGACCAGGGGGCGTGGTAGTGGGAGGGACAAGGGGGCGTGGCAGTGGGCGGGACAAGGGGGCGTGGCAGTGGGCGGGACAAGGGGGCGGGACAAGGGGCGTGGCAGTGGGCGGGACAAGGTGGCGTGGCAGTGGGCGGGACAAGGGGGCGGGACAAGGGGCAAAGCAGTGGGCGGGACAAGGGGGCATGGTAATAGGCGGGACAAGGGGGCGGAACAAGGGGCGTGGCATTGGGCGGGACAAGAGGGCGTGGCAGTGGGCGGGACAAGGGGCGGGACAAGGGGGCGTGAGATTAGGCGTGACAAGGGGGCGGGACAGTAGGCGGGACAAGGGGGCGGGGCAGTGGGCGGGACAAGGGGGCGTGGCAGTGTGCGGGACAAGGGGGCGTGGCTGTGGGCGGGACAAGGGGGCGTGGCAGTGGGCGGGACAAGGGGTCGTGGCACTAGGCGGGAAAAGGGGGCGTGGCAGTAGGCGGGGCAAGGGGCGGGACAGGGGGCGTGGCAGTGTGCGGGACAAGGGGGCGGGGCAGTGGGCGGGACAAGCGGCGTGGCAGTTAGGCGGGACAAGGAGGCGTGTCAATAGGCGGGACAAGGGGGCGTGGCAGTAGGCGGGACAAGGGGCGGGAAAAGGGGTCGTGGTAGTGGGCGTGACCAAGGGGCGTGGAAGTGGGCGGGACAAGGGGAGTTTCAGTGGGCTGGACAAGAGGAGTGTCAGTGGGCGGGACAAGGGGAGTGTCAGTGGGCGGGACAAGGGGAGTGTCAGTGGGCGGGACAAGGGGAGTGTCAGTGGGCGGGACTAGGGGAGTGTCAGTGGGCGGGACAAGGGGAGTGTCCGTGGGCGGGACAAGGGGAGTGTCCGTGGTCGGGACAAGGGGAGTGTCAGTGGGCGGGACAAGGGGAGTGTCAGTGGGCGGGACAAGGGGAGTGTCAGTGGGCGGGACAAGGGGAGTGTCAGTGGGTGGGACAAGGGGAGTGTCAGTGGTCGGGGTACCAAGGTGGGCTAGGTTCCCGCAGGCAGCGTGTCCCCCTTCTTTAGCTCAGCTCAGCTCATGCTCATGTCATGTCATGTCTTTTGATAATCAAAGATTTTATATATATATGTATAAATATATATAAAAGCTTTTTCAATGCTGGGGCTGCTGGGGCTGCTGGGGCTGCTGCTGCTGGGGCTGCTGGTGTTGCTGGGGAAGATGGCAATGGCAGTGGGCGGGACAAGGGGGCGTGGCAGTGGGCGGGACAAGGGGGCGTGGCAGTGGGCGGGACAAGGGGGCGTGGCAGTAGGCGGGACAAGGGGTGGTAAAAGGGGGCGTGGTAGTGTGCGGGACCAGGGGGCGTGGAAGTGGGCAGGACAATGGGAGTTTCATTGGGCGGGCCAAGGGGCGTGGCAGTGGGCGGGACAAGGGGAGTGTCAGTGGGCGGGACAAGGGGAGTGTCAGTGGGCGGGACAAGGGGAGTGTCATTGGGCGCGACTAGGGTAGTGTCAGTGGGCGGGACTAGGGGAGCGTCAGTGGGCGGGACAAGGGTAGCGTCAGTGGGCGGGACAAGGGGAGTGTCAGTGGGCGGGACAAGGGGAGTGTCAGTGGGCGGGACAGGGGGCGTGGCAGTGGGCGGGACAAGGGGGCGTGGCAGTGGGCGGGATAAGGGGGCGTGTCATTAGGCGGGACAAGGCGCGTGGCAGTGGGCGGGACAAGGGGCGGGACCAGGGGGCGTGGTAGTGGGCGGGACCAAGGGGCGTGGAAGTGGGCGGGACAAGGGGAGTGTCAGTGCCGGGGCAAGGGGCGTGGCAGTGGGCGGGACAAGGGGAGTGTCAGTGGGCGGGACAAGAGGAGTGTCAGTGGGCGGAGCAAGGGGAGTGTCAGTGGTCGGGACAAGGGGAGTGTCAGTGGGCGGGACAAGGGGAGTGTCAGTGGGTGGGACAAGAGGAGTGTCAGTGGGCGGGACAAGGGGAATGTCAGTGGGCGGGACTCGGGGAGTGTCAGTGGGCGGGACAAGGGGAGTGTCCGTGGGCGGGACAAGGGGAGTGCCCGTGGTCGGGACAAGGGGAGTGTCAGTGGGCGGGACAAGGGGAGTGTCAGTGGGCGGGACAAGAGGAGTGTCAGTGGGCGGGACAAGGGGATTGTCAGTGGGTGGGACAAGGGGAGTGTCAGTGGTCGGGGTAACAAGGTGGGCTCGGTTCCCGCAGGCAGCGTGTTCCCCTTCTTTAGCTCAGCTCAGCTCATGCTCATGTCATGTCATGTCATGTCTTTTGATAATCAAAGATTTTATATATATATGTATAAATATATATAAAAGCTTTTTCAATGCTGGGGCTGCTGGGGCTGCTGCTGCTGGGGCGGCTGGTATTGCTGGGGAAGATGGCAATGGCAGTGGGCGGGACAAGGGGACGTTGCAGTGGGCGGGACAAGGGGGCGTGGCAGTGAGCGGGACAAGGGGGCGTGGCAGTGGGCGGGACCAGGGGGCGTGGCAGTGGGCGGGGAAATGGGGCGTGGCAGTGGGCGGGACCAGGGGGTGTGGCAGTTGACGGGACAAGGGGCGGGACAGGGGGCGTGGCAGTGGGCGGGACAAGGATCGTGGCAGTGGGCGGGGTAAGGGGGCGTGTCAGTAGGCGGGACAAGGCGCGTGGCAGTGGGCGGGACAAGGGGCGGGACCAGGGGGCGTGGTAGCAGGCGGGACAAGTGGGCGTTGACGTGGGCGGGACAAGGGGCTTGGCTGTGGGCGGGACAGGGGGCGTGGCAGTTGACGGGACAAGGAGCGGGAAAAGGGGGCGGGACAAGGGGGCGTGGCAGTGGGCGGGACAAGGGTGCTGGACAAGTGGCGTGGCAGTGGGCGGGACAATGGGCGTGGCCGTGGGCGGGACAAGGGGGCGTGGCCGTGGTCGGGACAAGGGGGCGTGGCAGTGGGCGGGACATGTGGGCGTGGCAGTGGGCGGGACAAGGGGGCGTGGCAGTAGGCGGGACAAGGGGCGGTAAAAGGGGGCGTGGTAGTGTGCGGAACCAGGGGGCGTGGAAGTGGGCAGGACAATGGGAGTGTCAGTGGGCGGGACAAGGGGCGTGGCAGTGGGCGGGACAAGGGGAGTGTCAGTGGGCGGGACAAGGGGAGTGTCAGTGGGCGGGACATGGGAAGTGCCATTGGGCGCGACTAGGGTAGTGTCAGTGGGCGGGACTAGGGGAGCGTCAGTGGGCGGGACAAGGGTAGCGTCAGTGGGCGGGACAAGGGGAGTGTCCGTGGTCGGGACAAGGGGAGTGTCAGGGGGCGGGATAAGGGGAGTGTCAGTGGGCGGGACAAGAGGAGTGTCAGTGGGCGGGACAAGGGGAGTGTCAGTGGGTGGGACAAGGGGAGTGTCAGTGGTCGGGGTAACAAGGTGGGCTCGGTTCCCGCAGGCAGCGTGTCCCCCTTCTTTAGCTCAGCTCAGCTCATGCTCATGTCATGTCATGTCATGTCTTTTGATAATCAAAGATTTTATATATATATGTATAAATATATATAAAAGCTTTTTCAATGCTGGGGCTGCTGGGGCTGCTGCTGCTGGGGCTGCTGGTGTTGCTGGGGAAGATGGCAATGGCAGTGGGCGGGACAAGGGGACGTTGCAGTGGGCGGGACAAGGGGGCGTGGCAGTGAGCGGGACAAGGGGGCGTGGCAGTGGGCGGGACCAGGGGGCGTGGCAGTGGGCGGGGAAATGGGGCGTGGCAGTGGGCGGGACCAGGGGGTGTGGCAGTTGACGGGACAATGGGCGGGACAGGGGGCGTGGCAGTGGGCGGGACAAGGATCGTGGCAGTGGGCGGGATAAGGGGGCGTGTCAGTAGGCGGGACAAGGCGCGTGGCAGTGGGCGGGACAAGGGGCGGGACCAGGGGGCGTGGTAGCAGGCGGGACAAGTGGGCGTTGACGTGGGCAGGACAAGGGGCGTGGCTGTGGGCGGGACAGGGGGCGTGGCAGTTGACGGGACAAGGAGCGGGAAAAGGGGGCGGGACAAGGGGGCGTGGCAGTGGGCGGGACAAGGGTGCTGGACAAGTGGCGTGGCAGTGGGCGGGACAATGGGCGTGGCCGTGGGCGGGACAAGGGGGCGTGGCCGTGGTCGGGACAAGGGGGCGTGGCAGTGGGCGGGACATGTGGGCGTGGCAGTGGGCGGGACAAGGGGGCGTGGCAGTAGGCGGGACAAGGGGCGGTAAAAGGGGGCGTGGTAGTGTGCGGAACCAGGGGGCGTGGAAGTGGGCAGGACAATGGGAGTGTCAGTGGGCGGGACAAGGGGCGTGGCAGTGGGCGGGACAAGGGGAGTGTCAGTGGGCGGGACAAGGGGAGTGTCAGTGGGCGGGAAATGGGAAGTGCCATTGGGCGCGACTAGGGTAGTGTCAGTGGGCGGGACTAGGGGAGCGTCAGTGGGCGGGACAAGGGTAGCGTCAGTGGGCGGGACAAGGGGAGTGTCCGTGGTCGGGACAAGGGGAGTGTCAGGGGGCGGGACAAGGGGAGTGTCAGTGGGCGGGACAAGAGGAGTGTCAGTGGGCGGGACAAGGGGAGTGTCAGTGGGTGGGACAAGGGGAGTGTCAGTGGTCGGGGTAACAAGGTGGGCTCGGTTCCCGCAGGCAGCGTGTCCCCCTTCTTTAGCTCAGCTCAGCTCATGCTCATGTCATGTCATGTCATGTCTTTTGATAATCAAAGATTTTATATATATATGTATAAATATATATAAAAGCTTTTTCAATGCTGGGGCTGCTGGGGCTGCTGCTGCTGGGGCTGCTGGTGTTGCTGGGGAAGATGGCAATGGCAGTGGGCGGGACAAGGGGACGTTGCAGTGGGCGGGACAAGGGGGCGTGGCAGTTAGCGGGACAAGGGGGCGTGGCAGTGGGCGGGACCAGGGGGCGTGGCAGTGGGCGGGACAAGGGGGCGTGGCAGTGGACGGGATAAGGGGGCGTGTCAGTAGGCGGGACAAGGCGCGTGGCAGTGGGCGGGACAAGGGGGCGTGGCAGTGGGCGGGACAAGGGGGCGTGGCAGTAGGCGGGACAAGGGGTGGTAAAAGGGGGCGTGGTAGTGTGCGGAACCAGGGGGCGTGGAAGTGGGCAGGACAATGGGAGTGTCAGTGGGCGGGCCAAGGGGCGTGGCAGTGGGCGGGACAAGGGGAGTGTCAGTGGGCGGGACAAGGGGAATGTCAGTGGGCGGGACAAGGGGAGTGTCATTGGGCGCGACTAGGGTAGTGTCAGTGGGCGGGACTAGGGGAGCGTCAGTGGGCGGGACAAGGGTAGCGTCAGTGGGCGGGACAAGGGGAGTGTCAGTGGGCGGGAAAAGGGGAGTGTCAGTGGGCGGGACAAGGCGCGTGGCAGTGGGCGGGACAAGGGGCGGGACCAGGGGGCGGGATAAGGGGGCGTGTCAGTAGGCGGGACAAGGCGCGTGGCAGTGGGCGGGACAAGGGGCGGGACCAGGGGGCGTGGTAGTGGGCGGGACCAAGGGGCGTGGAAGTGGGCGGGACAAGGGGAGTGTCAGTGCCGGGGCAAGGGGCGTGGCAGTGGGCGGGACAAGGGGAGTGTCAGTGGGCGGGACAAGAGGAGTGTCAGTGGGCGGAGCAAGGGGAGTGGCAGTGGGCGGGACAAGGGGCGGGACAAGGGGGCGTGAGATTAGGCGTGACAAGGGGGAGTGTCAGTGGGCGGGACAAGGGGAATGTCAGTGGGCGGGACTCGGGGAGTGTCATTGGGCGGGACAAGGGGAGTGTCCGTGGGCGGGACAAGGGGAGTGTCCGTGGTCGGGACAAGGGGAGTGTCAGTGGGCGGGACAAGGGGAGTGTCAGTGGGCGGGAAAAGAGGAGTGTCAGTGGGCGGGACAAGGGGATTGTCAGTGGGCGGGACAAGGGGGCGTGGCCGTGGTCGGGACAAGGGGGTGTGGCAGTGGTCGGGACAAGGGGGCGTGGCAGTGGGCGGGACAAGGGGGCGTGGCAGTAGGCGGGACAAGGGGCGGTAACAGGGGGCGTGGTAGTGTGCGGGACCAGGGGGCGTGGAAGTGGGCAGAACAATGGGAGTGTCAGTGGGCGGGACAAGGGGCGTGGCAGTGGGCGGGACAAGGGGAGTGTCAGTGGGCGGGACAAGGGGAGTGTCATTGGGCGCGACTAGGGTAGTGTCAGTGGGCGGGACGAGGGGAGCGTCAGTGGGCGGGACAAGGGTAGCGTCAGTGGGCGGGACAAGGGGAGTGTCAGTGGGCGGGACAAGGGGAGTGTTAGTGGGCGTGACAGGGGGCGTGGCAGTGGGCTGGACAAGGGGGCGTGGCAGTGGGCGGGATAAGGGGGCGTGTCAGTAGGCGGGGCAAGGCGCGTGGCAGTGGGCGGGACAAGGGGCGGGACCAGGGGGCGTGGTAGCAGGCGGGACAAGTGGGCGTAGACGTGGGCGGGACAAGGGGCGTGGCTGTGGGCGGGACAGGGGGCGTGGCAGTTGACGGGACAAGGTGCGGGAAAAGGGGGCAGGACAAGGGGGCGTGGCAGTGGGCGGGAAAATGGGGCTGGACAAGGGGCGTGGCAGTGGGCGGGACAATGGGCGTGGCCTTGGGCGGGACAAGGGGGCGTGGCCGTGGGCGGGACAAGTGGGCGTGGCAGTGGGCGGGGAAAGGGGGCGGGACAAGGGGGCGTGGCAGTGGGCGGGACAAGGGGGCGTGGCAGTGGGCGGGACCACGGTGCGTGGCAGTGGACGGGACAAGGGGCGGGACAGTGGGCGTGGCAGTGGGCGGGACAAGGGGGCGTGGCAGTGGGCGGGATAAGGGGGCGTGTCAGTAGGCGGGACAAGGCGCGTGGCAGTGGGCAGGACAAGGGGCGGGACCAGGGGGCGTGGTAGTGGGAGGGACAAGGGGGCGTGGCAGTGGGCGGGACAAGGGGGCGTGGCAGTGGGCGGGACAAGGGGGCGGGACAAGGGGCGTGGCAGTGGGCGGGACAAGGTGACGTGGCAGTGGGCGGGACAAGGGGGGCGGGACAAGGGGCAAAGCAGTGGGCGGGACAAGGGGGCATGGTAATAGGCGGGACAAGGGGGCGGAACAAGGGGCGTGGCAGTGGGCGGGACAAGAGGGCGTGGCAGTGGGCGGGACAAGGGGCGGGACAAGGGGGCGTGGCAGTGGGCGGGACAAGGGGTCGTGGCACTAGGCGGGAAAAGGGGGCGTGGCAGTAGGCGGGGCAAGGGGCGGGACAGGGGGCGTGGCAGTGTGCGGGACAAGGGGGCTGGGCAGTGGGCGGGACAAGCGGCGTGGCAGTTAGGCGGGACAAGGAGGCGTGTCAATAGGCGGGACAAGGGGGCGTGGCAGTAGGCGGGACAAGGGGCGGGAAAAGGGGTCGTGGTAGTGGGCGTGACCAAGGGGCGTGGAAGTGGGCGGGACAAGGGGAGTTTCAGTGGGCTGGACAAGAGGAGTGTCAGTGGGCGGGACAAGGGGAGTGTCAGTGGGCGGGACAAGGGGAGTGTCAGTGGGCGGGACAAGGGGAGTTTCAGTGGGCGGGACTAGGGGAGTGTCAGTGGGCGGGACAAGGGGAGTGTCCGTGGGCGGGACAAGGGGAGTGTCCGTGGTCGGGACAAGGGGAGTGTCAGTGGGCGGGACAAGGGGAGTGTCAGTGGGCGGGACAAGGGGAGTGTCAGTGGGCGGGACAAGGGGAGTGTCAGTGGGTGGGACAAGGGGAGTGTCAGTGGTCGGGGTAACAAGGTGGGCTAGGTTCCCGCAGGCAGCGTGTCCCCCTTCTATAGCTCAGCTCAGCTCATGCTCATGTCATGTCAAGTCTTTTGATAATCAAAGATTTTATATATATATGTATAAATATATATAAAAGCTTTTTCAATGCTGGGGCTGCTGGGGCTGCTGGGGCTGCTGCTGCTGGGGCTGCTGGTGTTGCTGGGGAAGATGGCAATGGCAGTGGGCGGTACAAGGGGGCGTGGCAGTGGGCGGGACAAGGGGGCGTGGCAGTGGGCGGGACAAGGGGGCGTGGCAGTAGGCGGGACAAGGGGTGGTAAAAGGGGGCGTGGTAGTGTGCGGGACCAGGGGGCGTGGAAGTGGGCAGGACAATGGGAGTGTCAGTGGGCGGGCCAAGGGGCGTGGCAGTGGGCGGGACAAGGGGAGTGTCAGTGGGCGGGACAAGGGGAGTGTCAGTGGGCGGGACAAGGGGAGTGTCATTGGGCGCGACTAGGGTAGTGTCAGTGGGCGGGACTAGGGGAGCGTCAGTGGGCGGGACAAGGGTAGCGTCAGTGGGCGGGACAAGGGGAGTGTCAGTGGGCGGGACAAGGGGAGTGTCAGTGGGCGGGACAGGGGGCGTGGAAGTGGGCGGGACAAGGGGTCGTGGCAGTGGGCGGGATAAGGGGGCGTGTCATTAGGCGGGACAAGGCGCGTGGCAGTGGGCGGGACAAGGGGCGGGACCAGGGGGCGTGGTAGTGGGCGGGACCAAGGGGCGTGGAAGTGGGCGGGACAAGGGGAGTGTCAGTGCCGGGGCAAGGGGCGTGGCAGTGGGCGGGACAAGGGGAGTGGCAGTGGGCGGGACAAGAGGAGTGTCAGTGGGCGGAGCAAGGGGAGTGTCAGTGGTCGGGACAAGGGGAGTGTCAGTGGGCGGGACAAGGGGAGTGTCAGTGGGTGGGACAAGAGGAGTGTCAGTGGGCGGGACAAGGGGAATGTCAGTGGGCGGGACTCGGGGAGTGTCAGTGGGCGGGACAAGGGGAGTGTCCGTGGTCGGGACAAGGGGAGTGTCAGTGGGCGGGACAAGGGGAGTGTCAGTGGGCGGGACAAGAGGAGTGTCAGTGGGCGGGACAAGGGGATTGTCAGTGGGTGGGACAAGGGGAGTGTCAGTGGTCGGGGTAACAAGGTGGGCTCGGTTCCCGCAGGCAGCGTGTTCCCCTTCTTTAGCTCAGCTCAGCTCATGCTCATGTCATGTCATGTCATGTCTTTTGATAATCAAAGATTTTATATATATATGTATAAATATATATAAAAGCTTTTTCAATGCTGGGGCTGCTGGGGCTGCTGCTGCTGGGGCTGCTGGTGTTGCTGGGGAAGATGGCAATGGCAGTGGGCGGGACAAGGGGACGTTGCAGTGGGCGGGACAAGGGGGCGTGTCAGTGAGCGGGACAAGGGGGCGTGGCAGTGGGCGGGACCAGGGGGCGTGGCAGTGGGCGGGGAAAGGGGGCGTGGCAGTGGGCGGGACCAGGGGGTGTGGCAGTTGACGGGACAAGGGGCGGGACAGGGGGCGTGGCAGTGGGCGGGATAAGGATCGTGGCAGTGGGCGGGATAAGGGGGCGTGTCTGTAGGCGGGACAAGGCGCGTGGCAGTGGGCGGGACAAGGGGCGGGACCAGGGGGCGTGGTAGCAGGCGGGACAAGTGGGCGTTGACGTGGGCGGGACAAGGGGCGTGGCTGTGGGCGGGACAGGGGGCGTGGCAGTTGACGGGACAAGGAGCGGGAAAAGGGGGCGGGACAAGGGGGCGTGGCAGTGGCGGGACAAGGGGGCTGGACAAGTGGCGTGGCAGTGGGCGGGACAATGGGCGTGGCCGTGGGCGGGACAAGGGGGCGTGGCCGTGGTCGGGACAAGGGGGCGTGGCAGTGGGCGGGACATGTGGGCGTGGCAGTGGGCGGGACAAGGGGGCGTGGCAGTAGGCGGGACAAGGGGCGGTAAAAGGGGGCGTGGTAGTGTGCGGAACCAGGGGGCGTGGAAGTGGGCAGGACAATGGGAGTGTCAGTGGGCGGGACAAGGGGCGTGGCAGTGGGCGGGACAAGGGGAGTGTCAGTGGGCGGGACAAGGGGAGTGTCAGTGGGCGGGACATGGGAAGTGTCATTGGGCGCGACTAGGGTAGTGTCAGTGGGCGGGACTAGGGGAGCGTCAGTGGGCGGGACAAGGGTAGCGTCAGTGGGCGGGACAAGGGGAGTGTCCGTGGTCGGGACAAGGGGAGTGTCAGGGGGCGGGACAAGGAGAGTGTCAGTGGGCGGGACAAGAGGAGTGTCAGTGGGCGGGACAAGGGGAGTGTCAGTGGGTGGGACAAGGGGAGTGTCAGTGGTCGGGGTAACAAGGTGGGCTCGGTTCCCGCAGGCAGCGTGTCCCCCTTCTTTAGCTCAGCTCAGCTCATGCTCATGTCATGTCATGTCATGTCTTTTGATAATCAAAGATTTTATATATATATGTATAAATATATATAAAAGCTTTTTCAATGCTGGGGCTGCTGGGGCTGCTGCTGCTGGGGCTGCTGGTGTTGCTGGGGAAGATGGCAATGGCAGTGGGCGGGACAAGGGGACGTTGCAGTGGGCGGGACAAGGGGGCGTGGCAGTGAGCGGGACAAGGGGGCGTGGCAGTGGGCGGGACCAGGGGGCGTGGCAGTGGGCGGGACAAGGGGGCGTGGCAGTGGGCGGGATAAGGGGGCGTGTCAGTAGGCGGGACAAGGCGCGTGGCAGTGGGCGGGACAAGGGGGCGTGGCAGTGGGCGGGACAAGGGGGCGTGGCAGTAGGCGGGACAAGGGGTGGTAAAAGGGGGCGTGGTAGTGTGCGGAACCAGGGGGCGTGGAAGTGGGCAGGACAATGGGAGTGTCAGTGGGCGGGCCAAGGGGCGTGGCAGTGGGCGGGACAAGGGGAGTGTCAGTGGGCGGGACAAGGGGAATGTCAGTGGGCGGGACAAGGGGAGTGTCATTGGGCGCGACTAGGGTAGTGTCAGTGGGCGGGACTAGGGGAGCGTCAGTGGGCGGGACAAGGGTAGCGTCAGTGGGCGGGACAAGGGGAGTGTCAGTGGGCGGGAAAAGGGGAGTGTCAGTGGGCGGGACAGGGGGCGTGGCCGTGGGCGGGACAAGGGGGCGTGGCAGTGGGCGGGATAAGGGGGCGTGTCAGTAGGCGGGACAAGGCGCGTGGCAGTGGGCGGGACAAGGGGCGGGACCAGGGGGCGTGGTAGTGGGCGGGACCAAGGGGCGTGGAAGTGGGCGGGACAAGGGGAGTGTCAGTGCCGGGGCAAGGGGCGTGGCAGTGGGCGGGACAAGGGGAGTGTCAGTGGGCGGGACAAGAGGAGTGTCAGTGGGCGGAGCAAGGGGAGTGTCAGTGGTCGGGACAAGGGGAGTGTCAGTGGGCGGGACAAGGGGAGTGTCAGTGGGTGGGACAAGGGGAGTGTCAGTGGGCGGGACAAGGGGAATGTCAGTGGGCGGGACTCGGGGAGTGTCATTGGGCGGGACAAGGGGAGTGTCCGTGGGCGGGACAAGGGGAGTGTCCGTGGTCGGGACAAGGGGAGTGTCAGTGGGCGGGACAAGGGGAGTGTCAGTGGGCGGGAAAAGAGGAGTGTCAGTGGGCGGGACAAGGGGATTGTCAGTGGGCGGGACAAGGGGGCGTGGCCGTGGTCGGGACAAGGGGGTGTGGCAGTGGTCGGGACAAGGGGGCGTGGCAGTGGGCGGGACAAGGGGGCGTGGCAGTAGGCGGGACAAGGGGCGGTAACAGGGGGCGTGGTAGTGTGCGGGACCAGGGGGCGTGGAAGTGGGCAGAACAATGGGAGTGTCAGTGGGCGGGACAAGGGGCGTGGCAGTGGGCGGGACAAGGGGAGTGTCAGTGGGCGGGACAAGGGGAGTGTCATTGGGCGCGACTAGGGTAGTGTCAGTGGGCGGGACGAGGGGAGCGTCAGTGGGCGGGACAAGGGTAGCGTCAGTGGGCGGGACAAGGGGAGTGTCAGTGGGCGGGACAAGGGGAGTGTTAGTGGGCGTGACAGGGGGCGTGGCAGTGGGCTGGACAAGGGGGCGTGGCAGTGGGCGGGATAAGGGGGCGTGTCAGTAGGCGGGGCAAGGCGCGTGGCAGTGGGCGGGACAAGGGGCGGGACCAGGGGGCGTGGTAGCAGGCGGGACAAGTGGGCGTAGACGTGGGCGCGACAAGGGGCGTGGCTGTGGGCGGGGCAGGGGGCGTGGCAGTTGACGGGACAAGGTGCGGGAAAAGGGGGCAGGACAAGGGGGCGTGGCAGTGGGCGGGAAAATGGGGCTGGACAAGGGGCGTGGCAGTGGGCGGGACAATGGGCGTGGCCTTGGGCGGGACAAGGGGGCGTGGCCGTGGGCGGGACAAGTGGGCGTGGCAGTGGGCGGGGAAAGGGGGCGGGACAAGGGGGCGTGGCAGTGGGCGGGACAAGGGGGCGTGGCAGTGGGCGGGACCACGGTGCGTGGCAGTGGACGGGACAAGGGGCGGGACAGTGGGCGTGGCAGTGGGCGGGACAATGGGCGTGGCCTTGGGCGGGACAAGGGGGCGTGGCCGTGGGCGGGACAAGTGGGCGTGGCAGTGGGCGGGGAAAGGGGGCGGGACAAGGGGGCGTGGCAGTGGGCGGGACAAGGGGGCGTGGCAGTGGGCGGGACCACGGTGCGTGGCAGTGGACGGGACAAGGGGTGGGACAGTGGGCGGGGCAGTGGGCGGGACAAGGGGGCGTGGCAGTGGGCGGGATAAGGGGGCGTGTCAGTAGGCGGGACAAGGCGCGTGGCAGTGGGCAGGACAAGGGGCGGGACCAGGGGGCGTGGTAGTGGGAGGGACAAGGGGGCGTGTCATTAGGCGGGACAAGGCGCGTGGCAGTGGGCGGGACAAGGGGCGGGACCAGGGGGCGTGGTAGTGGGCGGGACCAAGGGGCGTGGAAGTGGGCGGGACAAGGGGAGTGTCAGTGCCGGGGCAAGGGGCGTGGCAGTGGGCGGGACAAGGGGAGTGTCAGTGGGCGGGACAAGAGGAGTGTCAGTGGGCGGAGCAAGGGGAGTGTCAGTGGTCGGGACAAGGGGAGTGTCAGTGGGCGGGACAAGGGGAGTGTCAGTGGGTGGGACAAGAGGAGTGTCAGTGGGCGGGACAAGGGGAATGTCAGTGGGCGGGACTCGGGGAGTGTCAGTGGGCGGGACAAGGGGAGTGTCCGTGGGCGGGACAAGGGGAGTGCCCGTGGTCGGGACAAGGGGAGTGTCAGTGGGCGGGACAAGGGGAGTGTCAGTGGGCGGGACAAGAGGAGTGTCAGTGGGCGGGACAAGGGGATTGTCAGTGGGTGGGACAAGGGGAGTGTCAGTGGTCGGGGTAACAAGGTGGGCTCGGTTCCCGCAGGCAGCGTGTTCCCCTTCTTTAGCTCAGCTCAGCTCATGCTCATGTCATGTCATGTCATGTCTTTTGATAATCAAAGATTTTATATATATATGTATAAATATATATAAAAGCTTTTTCAATGCTGGGGCTGCTGGGGCTGCTGCTGCTGGGGCTGCTGGTATTGCTGGGGAAGATGGCAATGGCAGTGGGCGGGACAAGGGGACGTTGCAGTGGGCGGGACAAGGGGGCGTGGCAGTGAGCGGGACAAGGGGACGTGGCAGTGGGCGGGACCAGGGGGCGTGGTAGTGGGCGGGGAAAGGGGGCGTGGCAGTGGGCGGGACCAGGGGGTGTGGCAGTTGACGGGACAAGGGGCGGGACAGGGGGCGTGGCAGTGGGCGGGACAAGGATCGTGGCAGTGGGCGGGATAAGGGGGCGTGTCAGTAGGCGGGACAAGGCGCGTGGCAGTGGGCGGGACAAGGGGCGGGACCAGGGGGCGTGGTAGCAGGCGGGACAAGTGGGCGTTGACGTGGGCGGGACAAGGGGCGTGGCTGTGGGCGGGACAGGGGGCGTGGCAGTTGACGGGACAAGGAGCGGGAAAAGGGGGCGGGACAAGGGGGCGTGGCAGTGGGCGGGACAAGGGTGCTGGACAAGTGGCGTGGCAGTGGGCGGGACAATGGGCGTGGCCGTGGGCGGGACAAGGGGGCGTGGCCGTGGTCGGGACAAGGGGGCGTGGCAGTGGGCGGGACATGTGGGCGTGGCAGTGGGCGGGACAAGGGGGCGTGGCAGTAGGCGGGACAAGGGGCGGTAAAAGGGGGCGTGGTAGTGTGCGGAACCAGGGGGCGTGGAAGTGGGCAGGACAATGGGAGTGTCAGTGGGCGGGACAAGGGGCGTGGCAGTGGGCGGGACAAGGGGAGTGTCAGTGGGCGGGACAAGGGGAGTGTCAGTGGGCGGGACATGGGAAGTGCCATTGGGCGCGACTAGGGTAGTGTCAGTGGGCGGGACTAGGGGAGCGTCAGTGGGCGGGACAAGGGTAGCGTCAGTGGGCGGGACAAGGGGAGTGTCCGTGGTCGGGACAAGGGGAGTGTCAGGGGGCGGGACAAGGGGAGTGTCAGTGGGCGGGACAAGAGGAGTGTCAGTGGGCGGGACAAGGGGAGTGTCAGTGGGTGGGACAAGGGGAGTGTCAGTGGGCGGGACAAGGGGAGTGTCAGTGGGCGGGACATGGGAAGTGCCATTGGGCGCGACTAGGGTAGTGTCAGTGGGCGGGACTAGGGGAGCGTCAGTGGGCGGGACAAGGGTAGCGTCAGTGGGCGGGACAAGGGGAGTGTCCGTGGTCGGGACAAGGGGAGTGTCAGGGGGCGGGACAAGGGGAGTGTCAGTGGGCGGGACAAGAGGAGTGTCAGTGGGCGGGACAAGGGGAGTGTCAGTGGGTGGGACAAGGGGAGTGTCAGTGGTCGGGGTAACAAGGTGGGCTCGGTTCCCGCATGCAGCGTGTCCCCCTTCTTTAGCTCAGCTCAGCTCATGCTCATGTCATGTCATGTCATGTCTTTTGATAATCAAAGATTTTATATATATATGTATAAATATATATAAAAGCTTTTTCAATGCTGGGGCTGCTGGGGCTGCTGCTGCTGGGGCTGCTGGTGTTGCTGGGGAAGATGGCAATGGCAGTGGGCGGGACAAGGGGACGTTGCAGTGGGCGGGACAAGGGGGCGTGGCAGTGAGCGGGACAAGGGGGCGTGGCAGTGGGCGGGACCAGGGGGCGTGGCAGTGGGCGGGACAAGGGGGCGTGGCAGTGGGCGCGATAAGGGGGCGTGTCAGTAGGCGGGACAAGGCGCGTGGCAGTGGGCGGGACAAGGGGGCGTGGCAGTGGGCGGGACAAGGGGGCGTGGCAGTAGGCGGGACAAGGGGTGGTAAAAGGGGGCGTGGTAGTGTGCGGAACCAGGGGGCGTGGAAGTGGGCAGGACAATGGGAGTGTCAGTGGGCGGGCCAAGGGGCGTGGCAGTGGGCGGGACAAGGGGAGTGTCAGTGGGCGGGACAAGGGGAATGTCAGTGGGCGGGACAAGGGGAGTGTCATTGGGCGCGACTAGGGTAGTGTCAGTGGGCGGGACTAGGGGAACGTCAGTGGGCGGGACAAGGGTAGCGTCAGTGGGCGGGACAAGGGGAGTGTCAGTGGGCGGGAAAAGGGGAGTGTCAGTGGGCGGGACAGGGGGCGTGGCCGTGGGCGGGACAAGGGGGCGTGGCAGTGGGCGGGATAAGGGGGCGTGTCAGTAGGCGGGACAAGGCGCGTGGCAGTGGGCGGGACAAGGGGCGGGACCAGGGGGCGTGGTAGTGGGCGGGACCAAGGGGCGTGGAAGTGGGCGGGACAAGGGGAGTGTCAGTGCCGGGGCAAGGGGCGTGGCAGTGGGCGGGACAAGGGGAGTGTCAGTGGGCGGGACAAGAGGAGTGTCAGTGGGCGGAGCAAGGGGAGTGGCAGTGGGCGGGACAAGGGGCGGGACAAGGGGGCGTGAGATTAGGCGTGACAAGGGGGAGTGTCAGTGGGCGGGACAAGGGGAATGTCAGTGGGCGGGACTCGGGGAGTGTCATTGGGCGGGACAAGGGGAGTGTCCGTGGGCGGGACAAGGGGAGTGTCCGTGGTCGGGACAAGGGGAGTGTCAGTGGGCGGGACAAGGGGAGTGTCAGTGGGCGGGAAAAGAGGAGTGTCAGTGGGCGGGACAAGGGGATTGTCAGTGGGCGGGACAAGGGGGCGTGGCCGTGGTCGGGACAAGGGGGTGTGGCAGTGGTCGGGACAAGGGGGCGTGGCAGTGGGCGGGACAAGGGGGCGTGGCAGTAGGCGGGACAAGGGGCGGTAACAGGGGGCGTGGTAGTGTGCGGGACCAGGGGGCGTGGAAGTGGGCAGAACAATGGGAGTGTCAGTGGGCGGGACAAGGGGCGTGGCAGTGGGCGGGACAAGGGGAGTGTCAGTGGGCGGGACAAGGGGAGTGTCATTGGGCGCGACTAGGGTAGTGTCAGTGGGCGGGACGAGGGGAGCGTCAGTGGGCGGGACAAGGGTAGCGTCAGTGGGCGGGACAAGGGGAGTGTCAGTGGGCGGGACAAGGGGAGTGTTAGTGGGCGTGACAGGGGGCGTGGCAGTGGGCTGGACAAGGGGGCGTGGCAGTGGGCGGGATAAGGGGGCGTGTCAGTAGGCGGGGCAAGGCGCGTGGCAGTGGGCGGGACAAGGGGCGGGACCAGGGGGCATGGCAGTGTGCGGGACAAGGGGGCGGGGCAGTGGGCGGGACAAGGGGGCGTGTCAGTGGGCGGGACAAGGGGGCGTGGCTGTGGGCGGGACAAGCGGCGTGGCAGTTAGGCGGGACAAGGAGGCGTGTCAATAGGCGGGAGAAGGGGGCGTGGCAGTAGGCGGGACAAGGGGCGGGAAAAGGGGGCGTGGTAGTGGGCGGGACCAAGGGGCGTGGAAGTGGGCGGGACAAGGGGAGTGTCAGTGGCGGGACAAGGGGCGTGGCAGTGGGCGGGACAAGGGGAGTGTCAGTGGGCGGGACAAGAGGAGTGTCAGTGGGCGGAGCAAGGGGAGTGTCAGTGGGCGGGACAAGGGGAGTGTCAGTGGGCGGGACAAGGGGAGTGTCAGTGGGTGGGACAAGGGGAGTGTCAGTGGGCGGGACAAGGGGAGTGTCAGTGGGCGGGACAAGGGGAGTGTCAGTGGGCGGAACAAGGGGCCGTGGCAGTGGGCGGGAGCAGGGGGCGTGGCAGTGGGCGGGAAAAGGGGGCGTGGAAGTGGGCGGGATCAGGGGGTGTGGCAGTGGACGGGACAAGGGGCGGGACAGGGGGCGTGGCAGTGGGCGGGACAAGGGGGCGTGGCAGTGGGCGGGATAAGGGGGCGTGTCAGTAGGCGGGACAAGGCGCGTGGCAGTGGGCGGGACAAGGGGCGGGACAAGGGGCGTGGTCGTGGGCGGGACAAGGGGGCGTGGCCGTGGTCGGGACAAGGGGGTGTGGCAGTGGTCGGGACAAGGGGGCGTGGCAGTGGGCGGGACAAGGGGGCGTGGCAGTAGGCGGGACAAGGGGCGGTAACAGGGGGCGTGGTAGTGTGCGGGACCAGGGGGCGTGGAAGTGGGCAGAACAATGGGAGTGTCAGTGGGCGGGACAAAGGGCGTGGCAGTGGGCGGGACAAGGGGAGTGTCAGTGGGCGGGACAAGGGGGTGTCATTGGGCGCGACTAGGGTAGTGTCAGTGGGCGGGACTAGGGGAGCGTCTGTGGGCGGGACAAGGGTAGCGTCAGTGGGCGGGACAAGGGGAGTGTCAGTGGGCGGGACAAGGGGAGTGTTAGTGGGCGGGACAGGGGGCGTGGCAGTGGGCTGGACAAGGGGGCGTGGCAGTGGGCGGGAAAAGGGGGCGTGTCAGTAGGCGGGGCAAGGCGCGTGGCATTGGGCGGGACAAGGGGCGGGACCAGGGGGCGTGGTAGCAGGCGGGACAAGTGGGCGTAGACGTGGGCGGGGAAAGGGGGCGGGACAAGGGGGCGTGGCAGTGGGCGGGACAAGGGGGCGTGGCAGTGGGCGGGACCACGGTGCGTGGCAGTGAACGGGACAAGGGGCGGGACAGTGGGCGTGGCAGTGGGCGGGACAAGGGGGCGTGGCAGTGGGCGGGATAAGGGGGCGTGTCAGTAGGCGGGACAAGGCGCGTGGCAGTGGGCAGGACAAGGGGCGGGACCAGGGGGCGTGGTAGTGGGAGGGACAAGGGGGCGTGGCAGTGGGCGGGACAAGGGGGCGTGGCAGTGGGCGGGACAAGGGGGCGGGACAAGGGGCGTGGCAGTGGGCGGGACAAGGTGGCGTGGCAGTGGGCGGGACAAGGGGGGCGGGACAAGGGGCAAAGCAGTGGGCGGGACAAGGGGGCATGGTAATAGGCGGGACAAGGGGGCGGAACAAGGGGCGTGGCAGTGGGCGGGACAAGAGGGCGTGGCAGTGGGCGGGACAAGGGGCGGGACAAGGGGGCGTGAGATTAGGCGTGACAAGGGGGCGGGACATTAGGCGGGACAAGGGGGCGGGGCAGTGGGCGGGACAAGGGGGCGTGGCAGTGTGCGGGACAAGGGGGCGTGGCTGTGGGCGGGACAAGGGGGCGTGGCAGTGGGCGGGACAAGGGGTCGTGGCACTAGGCGGGAAAAGGGGGCGTGGCAGTAGGCGGGGCAAGGGGCGGGACAGGGGGCGTGGCAGTGTGCGGGACAAGGGGGCGGGGCAGTGGGCGGGACAAGCGGCGTGGCAGTTAGGCGGGACAAGGCGGCGTGTCAATAGGCGGGACAAGGGGGCGTGGCAGTAGGCGGGACAAGGGGCGGGAAAAGGGGTCGTGGTAGTGGGCGTGACCAAGGGGCGTGGAAGTGGGCGGGACAAGGGGAGTTTCAGTGGGTTGGACAAGAGGAGTGTCAGTGGGCGGGACAAGGGGAGTGTCAGTGGGCGGGACAAGGGGAGTGTCAGTGGGCGGGACAAGGGGAGTGTCAGTGGGCGGGACTAGGGGAGTGTCAGTGGGCGGGACAAGGGGAGTGTCCGTGGGCGGGACAAGGGGAGTGGCCGTGGTCGGGACAAGGGGAGTGTCAGTGGGCGGGACAAGGGGAGTGTCAGTGGGCGGGACAAGGGGAGTGTCAGTGGGCGGGACAAGGGGAGTGTCAGTGGGTGGGACAAGGGGAGTGTCAGTGGTCGGGGTAACAAGGTGGGCTAGGTTCCCGCAGGCAGCGTGTCCCCCTTCTTTAGCTCAGCTCAGCTCATGCTCATGTCATGTCATGTCTTTTGATAATCAAAGATTTTATATATATATGTATAAATATATATAAAAGCTTTTTCAATGCTGGGGCTGCTGGGGCTGCTGGGGCTGCTGCTGCTGGGGCTGCTGGTGTTGCTGGGGAAGATGGCAATGGCAGTGGGCGGGACAAGGGGGCGTGGAAGTGGGCGGGACAAGGGGGCGTGGCAGTGGGCGGGACAAGGGGGCGTGGCAGTAGGCGGGACAAGGGGTGGTAAAAGGGGGCGTGGTAGTGTGCGGGACCAGGGGGCGTGGAAGTGGGCAGGACAATGGGAGTTTCAGTGGGCGGGCCAAGGGGCGTGGCAGTGGGCGGGACAAGGGGAGTGTCAGTGGGCGGGACAAGGGGAGTGTCAGTGGGCGGGACAAGGGGAGTGTCATTGGGCGCGACTAGGGTAGTGTCAGTGGGCGGGACTAGGGGAGCGTCAGTGGGCGGGACAAGGGTAGCGTCAGTGGGCGGGACAAGGGGAGTGTCAGTGGGCGGGACAAGGGGAGTGTCAGTGGGCGGGACAGGGGGCGTGGCAGTGGGCGGGACAAGGGGGCGTGGCAGTGGGCGGGATAAGGGGGCGTGTCATTAGGCGGGACAAGGCGCGTGGCAGTGGGCGGGACAAGGGGCGGGACCAGGGGGCGTGGTAGTGGGCGGGACCAAGGGGCGTGGAAGTGGGCGGGACAAGGGGAGTGTCAGTGCCGGGGCAAGGGGCGTGGCAGTGGGCGGGACAAGGGGAGTGTCAGTGGGCGGGACAAGAGGAGTGTCAGTGGGCGGAGCAAGGGGAGTGTCAGTGGTCGGGACAAGGGGAGTGTCAGTGGGCGGGACAAGGGGAGTGTCAGTGGGTGGGACAAGAGGAGTGTCAGTGGGCGGGACAAGGGGAATGTCAGTGGGCGGGACTCGGGGAGTGTCAGTGGGCGGGACAAGGGGAGTGTCCGTGGGCGGGACAAGGGGAGTGCCCGTGGTCGGGACAAGGGGAGTGTCAGTGGGCGGGACAAGGGGAGTGTCAGTGGGCGGGACAAGAGGAGTGTCAGTGGGCGGGACAAGGGGATTGTCAGTGGGTGGGACAAGGGGAGTGTCAGTGGTCGGGGTAAAAAGGTGGGCTCGGTTCCCGCAGGCAGCGTGTTCCCCTTCTTTAGCTCAGCTCAGCTCATGCTCATGTCATGTCATGTCATGTCTTTTGATAATCAAAGATTTTATATATATATGTATAAATATATATAAAAGCTTTTTCAATGCTGGGGCTGCTGGGGCTGCTGCTGCTGGGGCTGCTGGTGTTGCTGGGGAAGATGGCAATGGCAGTGGGCGGGACAAGGGGACGTTGCAGTGGGCGGGACAAGGGGGCGTGGCAGTGAGCGGGACAAGGGGGCGTGGCAGTGGGCGGGACCAGGGGGCGTGGCAGTGGGCGGGGAAAGGGGGCGTGGCAGTGGGCGGGACCAGGGGGTGTGGCAGTTGACGGGACAAGGGGCGGGACAGGGGGCGTGGCAGTGGGCGGGACAAGGATCGTGGCAGTAGGCGGGATAAGGGGGCGTGTCAGTAGGCGGGACAAGGCGCGTGGCAGTGGGCGGGACAAGGGGCGGGACCAGGGGGCGTGGTAGCAGGCGGGACAAGTGGGCGTTGACGTGGGCGGGACAAGGGGCGTGGCTGTGGGCGGGACAGGGGGCGTGGCAGTTGACGGGACAAGGAGCGGGAAAAGGGGGCGGGACAAGGGGGCGTGGCAGTGGGCGGGACTAGGGGGCTGGACAAGTGGCGTGGCAGTGGGCGGGACAATGGGCGTGGCCGTGGGCGGGACAAGGGGGCGTGGCCGTGGTCGGGACAAGGGGGCGTGGCAGTGGGCGGGACATGTGGGCGTGGCAGTGGGCGGGACAAGGGGGCGTGGCAGTAGGCGGGACAAGGGGCGGTAAAAGGGGGCGTGGTAGTGTGCGGAACCAGGGGGCGTGGAAGTGGGCAGGACAATGGGAGTGTCAGTAGGCGGGACAAGGGGCGTGGCAGTGGGCGGGACAAGGGGAGTGTCAGTGGGCGGGACAAGGGGAGTGTCAGTGGGCGGGACATGGGAAGTGTCATTGGGCGCGACTAGGGTAGTGTCAGTGGGCGGGACTAGGGGAGCGTCAGTGGGCGGGACAAGGGTAGCGTCAGTGGGCGGGACAAGGGGAGTGTCCGTGGTCGGGACAAGGGGAGTGTCAGGGGGCGGGACAAGGGGAGTGTCAGTGGGCGGGACAAGAGGAGTGTAAGTGGGCGGGACAAGGGGAGTGTCAGTGGGTGGGACAAGGGGAGTGTCAGTGGTCGGGGTAACAAGGTGGGCTCGGTTCCCGCAGGCAGCGTGTCCCCCTTCTTTAGCTCAGCTCAGCTCATGCTCATGTCATGTCATGTCATGTCTTTTGATAATCAAAGATTTTATATATATATGTATAAATATATATAAAAGCTTTTTCAATGCGGGGCTGCTGGGGCTGCTGCTGCTGGGGCTGCTGGTGTTGCTGGGGAAGATGGCAATGGCAGTGGGCGGGACAAGGGGACGTTGCAGTGGGCGGGACAAGGGGGCGTGGCAGTGAGCGGGACAAGGGGGCGTGGCAGTGGGCGGGACCAGGGGGCGTGGCAGTGGGCGGGACAAGGGGGCGTGGCAGTGGGCGGGATAAGGGGGCGTGTCAGTAGGCGGGACAAGGCGCGTGGCAGTGGGCGGGACAAGGGGGCGTGGCAGTGGGCGGGACAAGGGGGCGTGGCAGTAGGCGGGACAAGGGGTGGTAAAAGGGGGCGTGGTAGTGTGCGGAACCAGGGGGCGTGGAAGTGGGCAGGACAATGGGAGTGTCAGTGGGCGGGCCAAGGGGCGTGGCAGTGGGCGGGACAAGGGGAGTGTCAGTGGGCGGGACAAGGGGAATGTCAGTGGGCGGGACAAGGGGAGTGTCATTGGGCGCGACTAGGGTAGTGTCAGTGGGCGGGACTAGGGGAGCGTCAGTGGGCGGGACAGGGGGCGTGGCAGTGTGCGGGACAAGGGGGCGGGGCAGTGGGCGGCACAAGGGGGCGTGTCAGTGGGCGGGACAAGGGGGCGTGGCTGTGGGCGGGACAAGCGGGCGTGGCAGTGGGCGGGATAAGGGGGCGTGTCAGTAGGCGGGACAAGGCGCGTGGCAGTGGGCGGGACAAGGGGCGGGAAAAGGGGGCGTGGTAGTGGGCGGGACCAAGGGGCGTGGAAGTGGGCGGGACAAGGGGAGTGTCAGTGGCGGGACAAGGGGCGTGGCAGTGGGCGGGACAAGGGGAGTGTCAGTGGGCGGGACAAGAGGAGTGTCAGTGGGCGGAGCAAGGGGAGTGTCAGTGGGCGGGACAAGGGGAGTGTCAGTGGGTGGGACAAGGGGAGTGTCAGTGGGCGGGACAAGGGGAGTGTCAGTGGGCGGGACAAGGGGAGTGTCAGTGGGCGGAACAAGGGGCCATGGCAGTGGGCGGGAGCAGGGGGCGTGGCAGTGGGCGGGAAAAGGGGGCGTGGAAGTGGGCGGGATCAGGGGGTGTGGCAGTGGACGGGACAAGGGGCGGGACAGGGGGCGTGGCAGTGGGCGGGACAAGGGGGCGTGGCAGTGGGCGGGATAAGGGGGCGTGTCAGTAGGCGGGACAAGGCGCGTGGCAGTGGGCGGGACAAGGGGCGGGACAAGGGGCGTGGTCGTGGGCGGGACAAGGGGGCGTGGCCGTGGTCGGGACAAGGGGGTGTGGCAGTGGTCGGGACAAGGGGGCGTGGCAGTGGGCGGGACAAGGGGGCGTGGCAGTAGGCGGGACAAGGGGCGGTAACAGGGGGCGTGGTAGTGTGCGGGACCAGGGGGCGTGGAAGTGGGCAGAACAATGGGAGTGTCAGTGGGCGGGACAAGGGGCGTGGCAGTGGGCGGGACAAGGGGAGTGTCAGTGGGCGGGACAAGGGGAGTGTCATTGGGCGCGACTAGGGTAGTGTCAGTGGGCGGGACTAGGGAGCGTCTGTGGGCGGGACAAGGGTAGCGTCAGTGGGCGGGACAAGGGGAGTGTCAGTGGGCGGGACAAGGGGAGTGTTAGGATGGGGAAAAGGGGGCGTGGCAGTGGGCTGGACAAGGGGGCGTGGCAGTGGGCGGGATAAGGGGGCGTGTCAGTAGGCGGGGCAAGGCGCGTGGCATTGGGCGGGACAAGGGGCGGGACCAGGGGGCGTGGTAGCAGGCGGGACAAGTGGGCGTAGACGTGGGCGGGGAAAGGGGGCGGGACAAGGGGGCGTGGCAGTGGGCGGGACAAGGGGGCGTGGCAGTGGGCGGGACCACGGTGCGTGGCAGTGGACGGGACAAGGGGCGGGACAGTGGGCGTGGCAGTGGGCGGGACAATGGGCGTGGCCTTGGGCGGGACAAGGGGGCGTGGCAGTGGGCGGGACCAGGGGTCGTGGCAGTGGGCGGGACCAGGGGGCGTGGCTGTGGACGGGAAAAGGGGCGGGACAGGGGGCGTGTCAGTGGGCGGGACAAGGGTGCGTGGCAGTGGGCGGGATAAGGGGGCGTGTCAGTAGGCGGGACAAGGCGCGTGGCAGTGGGCGGGACAAGGGGCGGGACCAGGGGGCGTGGTAGTGGGCGGGACAGGGGGCGTGGCAGTGGGCGGGACACGGGGGCGTGGCAGTGGGCGGGAAAAGGGGGCGTGTCAATAGGCGGGACAAGGCGCGTGGCAGTGGGCGGGAAAAGGGGCGGGACCAGGGGGCGTGGTAGTGTGCGGGACAAGGGGGCGTGGCAGTAGGCGGGACAAGGGGCGTGGCTGTGGGCGGGACAGGGGGCGTGGCAGTGGACGGGAAAAGGGGCGGGGAAAGGGGGCGTGGTAGTGGGCGGGACAAGGGGCGGGACAAGGGGGCGTGACAGTGGGCGGGACAAGGGGGCGTGGCAGTGGGCGGGACAAGGGGGCGGGACAAGGGGTGTGGCAGTGGGCGGGACAAGGGGGCGTGGAAGTGGGCGGGACAAGGGGGCCTGGCAGTGGGCGGGACAAGTGGGCGGGACATGGCGCGTGGCAGTGGGCGGGACAAGGGCCGGGACCAGGGGGCGTGGTAGTGGGCGGGACAAGGGGCGGGAAAATGGGGCGTGGTACTGGCCGGGACAAGGGGCGTGTCAGTGGGCGGGACAAGAGGGAGTGGCAGTGGGCGGGACAAGGGGCGGGACAAGGGGGCGTGAGATTAGGCGTGACAATGGGGCGGGACAGTAGGCGGGACAAGGGGGCGGGGCAGTGGGCGGGACAAGGGGGCGTGGCAGTGTGCGGGACAAGGGGGCGTGGCTGTGGGCGGGACAAGGGGGCGTGGCAGTGGGCGGGACAAGGGGGCGTGGCACTAGGCGGAAAAAGGGGGCGTGGCAGTAGGCGGGGCAAGGGGCGGGACAGGGGGCGTGGCAGTGTGCGGGACAAGGGGGCGGGGCAGTGGGCGGGACAAGCGGCGTGGCAGTTAGGCGGGACAAGGAGGCGTGTCAATAGGCGGGACAAGGGGGCGTGGCAGTAGGCGGGACAAGGGGCGGGAAAAGGGGTCGTGGTAATGGGCGTGACCAAGGGGCGTGGAAGTGGGCGGGACAAGGGGAGTTTCAGTGGGCTGGACAAGAGGAGTGTCATTGGGCGCGACTAGGGTAGTGTCAGTGGGCGGGACTAGGGGAGCGTCAGTGGGCGGGACAAGGGTAGCGTCAGTGGGCGGGACAAGGGGAGTGTCAGTGGGCGGGACAAGGGGAGTGTCAGTGGGCGGGAAAGGGGGCGTGGCAGTGGGCGGGACAAGGGGGCGTGGCAGTGGGCGGGATAAGGGGGCGTGTCAGTAGGCGGGACAAGGCGCGTGGCAGTGGGCAGGACAAGGGGCGGGACCAGGGGGCGTGGTAGTGGGAGGGACAAGGGGGCGTGGCAGTGGGCTGGACAAGGGGGCGTGGCAGTGGGCGGGACAAGGGGGCGGGACAAGGGGCGTGGCAGTGGGCGGGACAAGGGGGCGTGGCAGTGGGCGGGATAAGGGGGCGTGTCAGTAGGCGGGACAAGGCGCGTGGCAGTGGGCAGGACAAGGGGCGGGACCAGGGGGCGTTGTAGTGGGAGGGACAAGGGGGCGTGGCAGTGGGCGGGACAAGGGGGCGTGGCAGTGGACGGGACAAGGGGGCGGGACAAGCGGCGTGGCAGTGGGCGGGACAAGGTGGCGTGGCAGTGGGCGGGACAAGGGGGGCGGGACAAGGGGCAAAGCAGTGGGCGGGACAAGGGGGCATGGTAATAGGCGGGACAAGGGGGCGGAACAAGGGGCGTGGCATTGGGCGGGACAAGAGGGCGTGAGATTAGGCGTGACAAGGGGGCGGGACAGTAGGCGGGACAAGGGGGCGGGGCAGTGGGCGGGACAAGGGGGCGTGGCTGTGGGCGGGACAAGGGGGCGTGGCAGTGGGCGGGACAAGGGGTCGTGGCACTAGGCGGGAAAAGGGGGCGTGGCAGTAGGCGGGGCAAGGGGCGGGACAGGGGGCGTGGCAGTGTGCGGGACAAGGGGGCGGGGCAGTGGGCGGGACAAGCGGCGTGGCAGTTAGGCGGGACAAGGAGGCGTGTCAATAGGCGGGACAAGGGGGCGTGGCAGTAGGCGGGACAAGGGGCGGGAAAAGGGGTCGTGGTAGTGGGCGTGACCAAGGGGCGTGGAAGTGGGCGGGACAAGGGGAGTTTCAGTGGGCTGGACAAGAGGAGTGTCAGTGGGCGGGACAAGGGGAGTGTCAGTGGGCGGGACAAGGGGAGTGTCAGTGGGCGGGACAAGGGGAGTGTCAGTGGGCGGGACTAGGGGAGTGTCAGTGGGCGGGACAAGTGGAGTGTCCGTGGGCGGGACAAGGGGAGTGTCCGTGGTCGGGACAAGGGGAGTGTCAGTGGGCGGGACAAGGGGAGTGTCAGTGGGCGGGACAAGGGGAGTGTCAGTGGGCGGGACAAGGGGAGTGTCAGTGGGTGGGACAAGGGGAGTGTCAGTGGTCGGGGTAACAAGGTGGGCTAGGTTCCCGCAGGCAGCGTGTCCCCCTTCTTTAGCTCAGCTCAGCTCATGCTCATGTCATGTCATGTCTTTTGATAATCAAAGATTTTATATATATATGTATAAATATATATAAAAGCTTTTTCAATGCTGGGGCTGCTGGGGCTGCTGGGGCTGCTGCTGCTGGGGCTGCTGGTGTTGCTGGGGAAGATGGCAATGGCAGTGGGCGGGACAAGGGGGCGTGGCAGTGGGCGGGACAAGGGGGCGTGGCAGTGGGCGGGACAAGGGGGCGTGGCAGTAGGCGGGACAAGGGGTGGTAAAAGGGGGCGTGGTAGTGTGCGGGACCAGGGGGCGTGGAAGTGGGCAGGACAATGGGAGTGTCAGTGGGCGGGACAAGGGGAATGTCAGTGGGCGGGACAAGGGGAGTGTCATTGGGCGCGACTAGGGTAGTGTCAGTGGGCGGGACTAGGGGAGCGTCAGTGGGCGGGACAAGGGTAGCGTCAGTGGGCGGGACAAGGGGAGTGTCAGTGGGCGGGAAAAGGGGAGTGTCAGTGGGCGGGACAGGGGGCGTGGCCGTGGGCGGGACAAGGGGGCGTGGCAGTGGGCGGGATAAGGGGGCGTGTCAGTAGGCGGGACAAGGCGCGTGGCAGTGGGCGGGACAAGGGGCGGGACCAGGGGGCGTGGTAGTGGGCGGGACCAAGGGGCGTGGAAGTGGGCGGGACAAGGGGAGTGTCAGTGCCGGGGCAAGGGGCGTGGCAGTGGGCGGGACAAGGGGAGTGTCAGTGAGCGGGACAAGAGGAGTGTCAGTGGGCGGAGCAAGGGGAGTGGCAGTGGGCGGGACAAGGGGAGTGTCAGTGGGCGGGACAAGGGGTGGTAAAAGGGGGCGTGGTAGTGTGCGGGACCAGGGGGCGTGGAAGTGGGCAGGACAATGGGAGTTTCAGTGGGCGGGCCAAGGGGCGTGGCAGTGGGCGGGACAAGGGGAGTGTCAGTGGGCGGGACAAGGGGAGTGTCAGTGGGCGGGACAAGGGGAGTGTCATTGGGCGCGACTAGGGTAGTGTCAGTGGGCGGGACTAGGGGAGCGTCAGTGGGCGGGACAAGGGTAGCGTCAGTGGGCGGGACAAGGGGAGTGTCAGTGGGCGGGACAAGGGGAGTGTCAGTGGGCGGGACAGGGGGCGTGGCAGTGGGCGGGACAAGGGGGCGTGGCAGTGGGCGGGATAAGGGGTCGTGTCATTAGGCGGGACAAGGCGCGTGGCAGTGGGCGGGACAAGGGGCGGGACCAGGGGGCGTGGTAGTGGGCGGGACCAAGGGGCGTGGAAGTGGGCGGGACAAGGGGAGTGTCAGTGCCGGGGCAAGGGGCGTGGCAGTGGGCGGGACAAGGGGAGTGTCAGTGAGCGGGACAAGAGGAGTGTCAGTGGGCGGAGCAAGGGGAGTGGCAGTGGGCGGGACAAGGGGAGTGTCAGTGGGCGGGACAAGGGGTGGTAAAAGGGGGCGTGGTAGTGTGCGGGACCAGGGGGCGTGGAAGTGGGCAGGACAATGGGAGTTTCAGTGGGCGGGCCAAGGGGCGTGGCAGTGGGCGGGACAAGGGGAGTGTCAGTGGGCGGGACAAGGGGAGTGTCAGTGGGCGGGACAAGGGGAGTGTCATTGGGCGCGACTAGGGTAGTGTCAGTGGGCGGGACTAGGGGAGCGTCAGTGGGCGGGACAAGGGTAGCGTCAGTGGGCGGGACAAGGGGAGTGTCAGTGGGCGGGACAAGGGGAGTGTCAGTGGGCGGGACAGGGGGCGTGGCAGTGGGCGGGACAATGGGGCGTGGCAGTGGGCGGGATAAGGGGTCGTGTCATTAGGCGGGACAAGGCGCGTGGCAGTGGGCGGGACAAGGGGCGGGACCAGGGGGCGTGGTAGTGGGCGGGACCAAGGGGCGTGGAAGTGGGCGGGACAAGGGGAGTGTCAGTGCCGGGGCAAGGGGCGTGGCAGTGGGCGGGACAAGGGGAGTGTCAGTGAGCGGGACAAGAGGAGTGTCAGTGGGCGGAGCAAGGGGAGTGGCAGTGGGCGGGACAAGGGGAGTGTCAGTGGGCGGGACAAGGGGAGTGTCAGTGGGTGGGACAAGAGGAGTGTCAGTGGGCGGGACAAGGGGAATGTCAGTGGGCGGGACTCGGGGAGTGTCAGTGGGCGGGACAAGGGGAGTGTCCGTGGGCGGGACAAGGGGAGTGCCCGTGGTCGGGACAAGGGGAGTGTCAGTGGGCGGGACAAGGGGAGTGTCAGTGGGCGGGACAAGAGGAGTGTCAGTGGGCGGGACAAGGGGATTGTCAGTGGGTGGGACAAGGGGAGTGTCAGTGGTCGGGGTAACAAGGTGGGCTCGGTTCCCGCAGGCAGCGTGTTCCCCTTCTTTAGCTCAGCTCAGCTCATGCTCATGTCATGTCATGTCATGTCTTTTGATAATCAAAGATTTTATATATATATGTATAAATATATATAAAAGCTTTTTCAATGCTGGGGCTGCTGGGGCTGCTGCTGCTGGGGCTGCTGGTATTGCTGGGGAAGATGGCAATGGCAGTGGGCGGGACAAGGGGACGTTGCAGTGGGCGGGACAAGGGGGCGTGGCAGTGAGCGGGACAAGGGGGCGTGGCATTGGGCGGGACCAGGGGGCGTGGCAGTGGGCGGGGAAATGGGGCGTGGCAGTGGGCGGGACCAGGGGGTGTGGCAGTTGACGGGACAAGGGGCGGGACCAGGGGGCGTGGTAGTGGGCGGGACCAAGGGGCGTGGAAGTGGGCGGGACAAGGGGAGTGTCAGTGCCGGGGCAAGGGGCGTGGCAGTGGGCGGGACAAGGGGAGTGTCAGTGAGCGGGACAAGAGGAGTGTCAGTGGGCGGAGCAAGGGGAGTGGCAGTGGGCGGGACAAGGGGAGTGTCAGTGGGCGGGACAAGGGGTGGTAAAAGGGGGCGTGGTAGTGTGCGGGACCAGGGGGCGTGGAAGTGGGCAGGACAATGGGAGTTTCAGTGGGCGGGCCAAGGGGCGTGGCAGTGGGCGGGACAAGGGGAGTGTCAGTGGGCGGGACAAGGGGAGTGTCAGTGGGCGGGACAAGGGGAGTGTCATTGGGCGCGACTAGGGTAGTGTCAGTGGGCGGGACTAGGGGAGCGTCAGTGGGCGGGACAAGGGTAGCGTCAGTGGGCGGGACAAGGGGAGTGTCAGTGGGCGGGACAAGGGGAGTGTCAGTGGGCGGGACAGGGGGCGTGGCAGTGGGCGGGACAAGGGGGCGTGGCAGTGGGCGGGATAAGGGGTCGTGTCATTAGGCGGGACAAGGCGCGTGGCAGTGGGCGGGACAAGGGGCGGGACCAGGGGGCGTTGTAGTGGGCGGGACCAAGGGGCGTGGAAGTGGGCGGGACAAGGGGAGTGTCAGTGCCGGGGCAAGGGGCGTGGCAGTGGGCGGGACAAGGGGAGTGTCAGTGGGCGGGACAAGAGGAGTGTCAGTGGGCGGAGCAAGGGGAGTGTCAGTGGTCGGGACAAGGGGAGTGTCAGTGGGCGGGACAAGGGGAGTGTCAGTGGGTGGGACAAGAGGAGTGTCAGTGGGCGGGACAAGGGGAATGTCAGTGGGCGGGACTCGGGGAGTGTCAGTGGGCGGGACAAGGGGAGTGTCCGTGGGCGGGACAAGGGGAGTGCCCGTGGTCGGGACAAGGGGAGTGTCAGTGGGCGGGACAAGGGGAGTGTCAGTGGGCGGGACAAGAGGAGTGTCAGTGGGCGGGACAAGGGGATTGTCAGTGGGTGGGACAAGGGGAGTGTCAGTGGTCGGGGTAACAAGGTGGGCTCGGTTCCCGCAGGCAGCGTGTTCCCCTTCTTTAGCTCAGCTCAGCTCATGCTCATGTCATGTCATGTCATGTCTTTTGATAATCAAAGATTTTATATATATATGTATAAATATATATAAAAGCTTTTTCAATGCTGGGGCTGCTGGGGCTGCTGCTGCTGGGGCTGCTGGTATTGCTGGGGAAGATGGCAATGGCAGTGGGCGGGACAAGGGGACGTTGCAGTGGGCGGGACAAGGGGGCGTGGCAGTGAGCGGGACAAGGGGGCGTGGCATTGGGCGGGACCAGGGGGCGTGGCAGTGGGCGGGGAAATGGGGCGTGGCAGTGGGCGGGACCAGGGGGTGTGGCAGTTGACGGGACAAGGGGCGGGACAGGGGGCGTGGCAGTGGGCGGGACAAGGATCGTGGCAGTGGGCGGGATAAGGGGGCGTGTCAGTAGGCGGGACAAGGCGCGTGGCAGTGGGCGGGACAAGGGGCGGGACCAGGGGGCGTGGTAGCAGGCGGGACAAGTGGGCGTTGACGTGGGCGGGACAAGGGGCGTGGCTGTGGGCGGGACAGGGGGCGTGGCAGTTGACGGGACAAGGAGCGGGAAAAGGGGGCGGGACAAGGGGGCGTGGCAGTGGGCGGGACTAGGGGAGCGTCAGTGGGCGGGACAAGGGTAGCGTCAGTGGGCGGGACAAGGGGAGTGTCCGTGGTCGGGACAAGGGGAGTGTCAGGGGGCGGGACAAGGGGAGTGTCAGTGGGCGGGACAAGAGGAGTGTCAGTGGGCGGGACAAGGGGAGTGTCAGTGGGTGGGACAAGGGGAGTGTCAGTGGTCGGGGTAACAAGGTGGGCTCGGTTCCCGCAGGCAGCGTGTCCCCCTTCTTTAGCTCAGCTCAGCTCATGCTCATGTCATGTCATGTCATGTCTTTTGATAATCAAAGATTTTATATATATATGTATAAATATATATAAAAGCTTTTTCAATGCTGGGGCTGCTGGGGCTGCTGCTGCTGGGGCTGCTGGTGTTGCTGGGGAAGATGGCAATGGCAGTGGGCGGGACAAGGGGACGTTGCAGTGGGCGGGACAAGGGGGCGTGGCAGTGAGCGGGACAAGGGGGCGTGGCAGTGGGCGGGACCAGGGGGCGTGGCAGTGGGCGGAACAAGGGGGCGTGGCAGTGGGCGGGATAAGGGGGCGTGTCAGTAGGCGGGACAAGGCGCGTGGCAGTGGGCGGGACAAGGGGGCGTGGCAGTGGGCGGGACAAGGGGGCGTGGCAGTAGGCGGGACAAGGGGTGGTAAAAGGGGGCGTGGTAGTGTGCGGAACCAGGGGGCGTGGAAGTGGGCAGGACAATGGGAGTGTCAGTGGGCGGGCCAAGGGGCGTGGCAGTGGGCGGGACAAGGGGAGTGTCAGTGGGCGGGACAAGGGGAATGTCAGTGGGCGGGACAAGGGGAGTGTCATTGGGCGCGACTAGGGTAGTGTCAGTGGGCGGGACTAGGGGAGCGTCAGTGGGCGGGACAAGGGTAGCGTCAGTGGGCGGGACAAGGGGAGTGTCAGTGGGCGGGAAAAGGGGAGTGTCAGTGGGCGGGACAGGAGGCGTGGCCGTGGGCGGGACAAGGGGGCGTGGCAGTGGGCGGGATAAGGGGGCGTGTCAGTAGGCGGGACAAGGCGCGTGGCAGTGGGCGGGACAAGGGGCGGGACCAGGGGTCGTGGTAGTGGGCGGGACCAAGGGGCGTGGAAGTGGGCGGGACAAGGGGAGTGTCAGTGCCGGGGCAAGGGGCGTGGCAGTGGGCGGGACAAGGGGAGTGTCAGTGAGCGGGACAAGAGGAGTGTCAGTGGGCGGAGCAAGGGGAGTGGCAGTGGGCGGGACAAGGGGAGTGTCAGTGGGCGGGACAAGGGGTGGTAAAAGGGGGCGTGGTAGTGTGCGGGACCAGGGGGCGTGGAAGTGGGCAGGACAATGGGAGTTTCAGTGGGCGGGCCAAGGGGCGTGGCAGTGGGCGGGACAAGGGGAGTGTCAGTGGGCGGGACAAGGGGAGTGTCAGTGGGCGGGACAAGGGGAGTGTCATTGGGCGCGACTAGGGTAGTGTCAGTGGGCGGGACTAGGGGAGCGTCAGTGGGCGGGACAAGGGTAGCGTCAGTGGGCGGGACAAGGGGAGTGTCAGTGGGCGGGACAAGGGGAGTGTCAGTGGGCGGGACAGGGGGCGTGGCAGTGGGCGGGACAAGGGGGCGTGGCAGTGGGCGGGATAAGGGGTCGTGTCATTAGGCGGGACAAGGCGCGTGGCAGTGGGCGGGACAAGGGGCGGGACCAGGGGGCGTTGTAGTGGGCGGGACCAAGGGGCGTGGAAGTGGGCGGGACAAGTGGAGTGTCAGTGCCGGGGCAAGGGGCGTGGCAGTGGGCGGGACAAGGGGAGTGTCAGTGGGCGGGACAAGAGGAGTGTCAGTGGGCGGAGCAAGGGGAGTGTCAGTGGTCGGGACAAGGGGAGTGTCAGTGGGCGGGACAAGGGGAGTGTCAGTGGGTGGGACAAGAGGAGTGTCAGTGGGCGGGACAAGGGGAATGTCAGTGGGCGGGACTCGGGGAGTGTCAGTGGGCGGGACAAGGGGAGTGTCCGTGGGCGGGACAAGGGGAGTGCCCGTGGTCGGGACAAGGGGAGTGTCAGTGGGCGGGACAAGGGGAGTGTCAGTGGGCGGGACAAGAGGAGTGTCAGTGGGCGGGACAAGGGGATTGTCAGTGGGTGGGACAAGGGGAGTGTCAGTGGTCGGGGTAACAAGGTGGGCTCGGTTCCCGCAGGCAGCGTGTTCCCCTTCTTTAGCTCAGCTCAGCTCATGCTCATGTCATGTCATGTCATGTCTTTTGATAATCAAAGATTTTATATATATATGTATAAATATATATAAAAGCTTTTTCAATGCTGGGGCTGCTGGGGCTGCTGCTGCTGGGGCTGCTGGTATTGCTGGGGAAGATGGCAATGGCAGTGGGCGGGACAAGGGGACGTTGCAGTGGGCGGGACAAGGGGGCGTGGCAGTGAGCGGGACAAGGGGGCGTGGCATTGGGCGGGACCAGGGGGCGTGGCAGTGGGCGGGGAAATGGGGCGTGGCAGTGGGCGGGACCAGGGGGTGTGGCAGTTGACGGGACAAGGGGCGGGACAGGGGGCGTGGCAGTGGGCGGGACAAGGATCGTGGCAGTGGGCGGGATAAGGGGGCGTGTCAGTAGGCGGGACAAGGCGCGTGGCAGTGGGCGGGACAAGGGGCGGGACCAGGGGGCGTGGTAGCAGGCGGGACAAGTGGGCGTTGACGTGGGCGGGACAAGGGGCGTGGCTGTGGGCGGGACAGGGGGCGTGGCAGTTGACGGGACAAGGAGCGGGAAAAGGGGGCGGGACAAGGGGGCGTGGCAGTGGGCGGGACAAGGGTGCTGGACAAGTGGCGTGGCAGTGGGCGGGACAATGGGCGTGGCCGTGGGCGGGACAAGGGGGCGTGGCCGTGGTCGGGACAAGGGGGCGTGGCAGTGGGCGGGACATGTGGGCGTGGCAGTGGGCGGGACAAGGGGGCGTGGCAGTAGGCGGGACAAGGGGCGGTAAAAGGGGGCGTGGTAGTGTGCGGAACCAGGGGGCGTGGAAGTGGGCAGGACAATGGGAGTGTCAGTGGGCGGGACAAGGGGCGTGGCAGTGGGCGGGACAAGGGGAGTGTCAGTGGGCGGGACAAGGGGAGTGTCAGTGGGCGGGACATGGGAAGTGCCATTGGGCGCGACTAGGGTAGTGTCAGTGGGCGGGACTAGGGGAGCGTCAGTGGGCGGGACAAGGGTAGCGTCAGTGGGCGGGACAAGGGGAGTGTCCGTGGTCGGGACAAGGGGAGTGTCAGGGGGCGGGACAAGGGGAGTGTCAGTGGGCGGGACAAGAGGAGTGTCAGTGGGCGGGACAAGGGGAGTGTCAGTGGGTGGGACAAGGGGAGTGTCAGTGGTCGGGGTAACAAGGTGGGCTCGGTTCCCGCAGGCAGCGTGTCCCCCTTCTTTAGCTCAGCTCAGCTCATGCTCATGTCATGTCATGTCATGTCTTTTGATAATCAAAGATTTTATATATATATGTATAAATATATATAAAAGCTTTTTCAATGCTGGGGCTGCTGGGGCTGCTGCTGCTGGGGCTGCTGGTGTTGCTGGGGAAGATGGCAATGGCAGTGGGCGGGACAAGGGGACGTTGCAGTGGGCGGGACAAGGGGGCGTGGCAGTGAGCGGGACAAGGGGGCGTGGCAGTGGGCGGGACCAGGGGGCGTGGCAGTGGGCGGAACAAGGGGGCGTGGCAGTGGGCGGGATAAGGGGGCGTGTCAGTAGGCGGGACAAGGCGCGTGGCAGTGGGCGGGACAAGGGGGCGTGGCAGTGGGCGGGACAAGGGGGCGTGGCAGTAGGCGGGACAAGGGGTGGTAAAAGGGGGCGTGGTAGTGTGCGGAACCAGGGGGCGTGGAAGTGGGCAGGACAATGGGAGTGTCAGTGGGCGGGCCAAGGGGCGTGGCAGTGGGCGGGACAAGGGGAGTGTCAGTGGGCGGGACAAGGGGAATGTCAGTGGGCGGGACAAGGGGAGTGTCATTGGGCGCGACTAGGGTAGTGTCAGTGGGCGGGACTAGGGGAGCGTCAGTGGGCGGGACAAGGGTAGCGTCAGTGGGCGGGACAAGGGGAGTGTCAGTGGGCGGGAAAAGGGGAGTGTCAGTGGGCGGGACAGGGGGCGTGGCCGTGGGCGGGACAAGGGGGCGTGGCAGTGGGCGGGATAAGGGGGCGTGTCAGTAGGCGGGACAAGGCGCGTGGCAGTGGGCGGGACAAGGGGCGGGACCAGGGGGCGTGGTAGTGGGCGGGACCAAGGGGCGTGGAAGTGGGCGGGACAAGGGGAGTGTCAGTGCCGGGGCAAGGGGCGTGGCAGTGGGCGGGACAAGGGGAGTGTCAGTGGGCGGGACAAGAGGAGTGTCAGTGGGCGGAGCAAGGGGAGTGGCAGTGGGCGGGACAAGGGGCGGGACAAGGGGGCGTGAGATTAGGCGTGACAAGGGGGAGTGTCAGTGGGCGGGACAAGGGGAATGTCAGTGGGCGGGACTCGGGGAGTGTCATTGGGCGGGACAAGGGGAGTGTCCGTGGGCGGGACAAGGGGAGTGTCCGTGGTCGGGACAAGGGGAGTGTCAGTGGGCGGGACAAGGGGAGTGTCAGTGGGCGGGAAAAGAGGAGTGTCAGTGGGCGGGACAAGGGGATTGTCAGTGGGCGGGACAAGGGGGCGTGGCCGTGGTCGGGACAAGGGGGTGTGGCAGTGGTCGGGACAAGGGGGCGTGGCAGTGGGCGGGACAAGGGGGCGTGGCAGTAGGCGGGACAAGGGGCGGTAACAGGGGGCGTGGTAGTGTGCGGGACCAGGGGGCGTGGAAGTGGGCAGAACAATGGGAGTGTCAGTGGGCGGGTCAAGGGGCGTGGCAGTGGGCGGGACAAGGGGAGTGTCAGTGGGCGGGACAAGGGGAGTGTCATTGGGCGCGACTAGGGTAGTGTCAGTGGGCGGGACGAGGGGAGCGTCAGTGGGCGGGACAAGGGTAGCGTCAGTGGGCGGGACAAGGGGAGTGTCAGTGGGCGGGACAAGGGGAGTGTTAGTGGGCGTGACAGGGGGCGTGGCAGTGGGCTGGACAAGGGGGCGTGGCAGTGGGCGGGATAAGGGGGCGTGTCAGTAGGCGGGGCAAGGCGCGTGGCAGTGGGCGGGACAAGGGGCGGGACCAGGGGGCGTGGTAGCAGGCGGGACAAGTGGGCGTAGACGTGGGCGGGACAAGGGGCGTGGCTGTGGGCGGGACAGGGGGCGTGGCAGTTGACGGGACAAGGTGCGGGAAAAGGGGGCAGGACAAGGGGGCGTGGCAGTGGGCGGGAAAATGGGGCTGGACAAGGGGCGTGGCAGTGGGCGGGACAATGGGCGTGGCTTTGGGCGGGACAAGGGGGCGTGGCCGTGGGCGGGACAAATGGGCGTGGCAGTGGGCGGGGAAAGGGGGCGGGACAAGGGGGCGTGGCAGTGGGCGGGACAAGGGGGCGTGGCAGTGGGCGGGACCACGGTGCGTGGCAGTGGACGGGACAAGGGGCGGGACAGTGGGCGTGGCAGTGGGCGGGACAAGGGGGCGTGGCAGTGGGCGGGATAAGGGGGCGTGTCAGTAGGCGGGACAAGGCGCGTGGCAGTGGGCAGGACAAGGGGCGGGACCAGGGGGCGTGGTAGGGGGAGGGACAAGGGGGCGTGGCAGTGGGCGGGACAAGGGGGCGTGGCAGTGGGCGGGACAAGGGGGCGGGACAAGGGGCGTGGCAGTGGGCGGGACAAGGTGACGTGGCAGTGGGCGGGACAAGGGGGCGGAACAAGGGGCGTGGCAGTGGGCGGGACAAGAGGGCGTGGCAGTGTCGGGACAAGGGGCGGGACAAGGGGGCGTGGCAGTGGGCGGGACAAGGGGTCGTGGCACTAGGCGGGAAAAGGGGGCGTGGTAGTAGGCGGGGCAAGGGGCGGGACAGGGGGCGTGGCAGTGTGCGGGACAAGGGGGCGGGGCAGTGGGCGGGACAAGCGGCGTGGCAGTTAGGCGGGACAAGGAGGCGTGTCAATAGGCGGGACAAGGGGGCGTGGCAGTAGGCGGGACAAGGGGCGGGAAAAGGGGTCGTGGTAGTGGGCGTGACCAAGGGGCGTGGAAGTGGGCGGGACAAGGGGAGTTTCAGTGGGCTGGACAAGAGGAGTGTCAGTGGGCGGGACAAGGGGAGTGTCAGTGGGCGGGACAAGGGGAGTGTCAGTGGGCGGGACAAGGGGAGTGTCAGTGGGCGGGACTAGGGGAGTGTCAGTGGGCGGGACAAGGGGAGTGTCCGTGGGCGGGACAAGGGGAGTGTCCGTGGTCGGGACAAGGGGAGTGTCAGTGGGCGGGACAAGGGGAGTGTCAGTGGGCGGGACAAGGGGAGTGTCAGTGGGCGGGACAAGGGGAGTGTCAGTGGGTGGGACAAGGGGAGTGTCAGTGGTCGGGGTAACAAGGTGGGCTAGGTTCCCGCAGGCAGCGTGTCCCCCTTCTATAGCTCAGCTCAGCTCATGCTCATGTCATGTCATGTCTTTTGATAATCAAAGATTTTATATATATATGTATAAATATATATAAAAGCTTTTTCAATGCTGGGGCTGCTGGGGCTGCTGGGGCTGCTGCTGCTGGGGCTGCTGGTGTTGCTGGGGAAGATGGCAATGGCAGTGGGCGGGACAAGGGGGCGTGGCAGTGGGCGGGACAAGGGGGCGTGGCAGTGGGCGGGACAAGGGGGCGTGGCAGTAGGCGGGACAAGGGGTGGTAAAAGGGGGCGTGGTAGTGTGCGGGACCAGGGGGCGTGGAAGTGGGCAGGACAATGGGAGTGTCAGTGGGCGGGCCAAGGGGCGTGGCAGTGGGCGGGACAAGGGGAGTGTCAGTGGGCGGGACAAGGGGAGTGTCAGTGGGCGGGACAAGGGGAGTGTCATTGGGCGCGACTAGGGTAGTGTCAGTGGGCGGGACTAGGGGAGCGTCAGTGGGCGGGACAAGGGTAGCGTCAGTGGGCGGGACAAGGGGAGTGTCAGTGGGCGGGACAAGGGGAGTGTCAGTGGGCGGGACAGGGGGCGTGGCAGTGGGCGGGACAAGGGGGCGTGGCAGTGGGCGGGATAAGGGGGCGTGTCATTAGGCGGGACAAGGCGCGTGGCAGTGGGCGGGACAAGGGGCGGGACCAGGGGGCGTGGTAGTGGGCGGGACCAAGGGGCGTGGAAGTGGGCGGGACAAGGGGAGTGTCAGTGCCGGGGCAAGGGGCGTGGCAGTGGGCGGGACAAGGGGAGTGTCAGTGGGCGGGACAAGAGGAGTGTCAGTGGGCGGAGCAAGGGGAGTGTCAGTGGTCGGGACAAGGGGAGTGTCAGTGGGCGGGACAAGGGGAGTGTCAGTGGGTGGGACAAGAGGAGTGTCAGTGGGCGGGACAAGGGGAATGTCAGTGGGCGGGACTCGGGGAGTGTCAGTGGGCGGGACAAGGGGAGTGTCCGTGGGCGGGACAAGGGGAGTGCCCGTGGTCGGGACAAGGGGAGTGTCAGTGGGCGGGACAAGGGGAGTGTCAGTGGGCGGGACAAGAGGAGTGTCAGTGGGTGGGGCAAGGGGAGTGTCAGTGGTCGGGGTAACAAGGTGGGCTCGGTTCCCGCAGGCAGCGTGTTCCCCTTCTTTAGCTCAGCTCAGCTCATGCTCATGTCATGTCATGTCATGTCTTTTGATAATCAAAGATTTTATATATATATGTATAATTATATATAAAAGCTTTTTCAATGCTGGGGCTGCTGGGGCTGCTGCTGCTGGGGCTGCTGGTGTTGCTGGGGAAGATGGCAATGGCAGTGGGCGGGACAAGGGGACGTTGCAGTGGGCGGGACAAGGGGGCGTGGCAGTGAGCGGGACAAGGGGGCGTGGCAGTGGGCGGGACCAGGGGGCGTGGCAGTGGGCGGGGAAAGGGGGCGTGGCAGTGGGCGGGACCAGGGGGTGTGGCAGTTGACGGGACAAGGGGCGGGACAGGGGGCGTGGCAGTGGGCGGGACAAGGATCGTGGCAGTGGGCGGGATAAGGGGGCGTGTCTGTAGGCGGGACAAGGCGCGTGGCAGTGGGCGGGACAAGGGGCGGGACCAGGGGGCGTGGTAGCAGGCGGGACAAGTGGGCGTTGACGTGGGCGGGACAAGGGGCGTGGCTGTGGGCGGGACAGGGGGCGTGGCAGTTGACGGGACAATGAGCGGGAAAAGGGGGCGGGACAAGGGGGCGTGGCAGTGGGCGGGACAAGGGGGCTGGACAAGTGGCGTGGCAGTGGGCGGGACAATGGGCGTGGCCGTGGGCGGGACAAGGGGGCGTGGCCGTGGTCGGGACAAGGGGGCGTGGCAGTGGGCGAGACATGTGGGCGTGGCAATGGGCGGGACAAGGGGGCGTGGCAGTAGGCGGGACAAGGGGCGGTAAAAGGGGGCGTGGTAGTGTGCGGAACCAGGGGGCGTGGAAGTGGGCAGGACAATGGGAGTGTCAGTGGGCGGGACAAGGGGCGTGGCAGTGGGCGGGACAAGGGGAGTGTCAGTGGGCGGGACAAGGGGAGTGTCAGTGGGCGGGACATGGGAAGTGTCATTGGGCGCGACTAGGGTAGTGTCAGTGGGCGGGACTAGGGGAGCGTCAGTGGGCGGGACAAGGGTAGCGTCAGTGGGCGGGACAAGGGGAGTGTCCGTGGTCGGGACAAGGGGAGTGTCAGGGGGCGGGACAAGGAGAGTGTCAGTGGGCGGGACAAGAGGAGTGTCAGTGGGCGGGACAAGGGGAGTGTCAGTGGGTGGGACAAGGGGAGTGTCAGTGGTCGGGGTAACAAGGTGGGCTCGGTTCCCGCAGGCAGCGTGTCCCCCTTCTTTAGCTCAGCTCAGCTCATGCTCATGTCATGTCATGTCATGTCTTTTGATAATCAAAGATTTTATATATATATGTATAAATATATATAAAAGCTTTTTCAATGCTGGGGCTGCTGGGGCTGCTGCTGCTGGGGCTGCTGGTGTTGCTGGGGAAGATGGCAATGGCAGTGGGAGGGACAAGGGGACGTTGCAGTGGGCGGGACAAGGGGGCGTGGCAGTGAGCGGGGCAAGGGGGCGTGGCAGTGGGCGGGACCAGGGGGCGTGGCACTGGGCGGGACAAGGGGGCGTGGCAGTGGGCGGGATAAGGGGGCGTGTCAGTAGGCGGGACAAGGCGCGTGGCAGTGGGCGGGACAAGGGGGCGTGGCAGTGGGCGGGACAAGGGGGCGTGGCAGTAGGCGGGACAAGGGATGGTAAAAGGGGGCGTGGTAGTGTGCGGAACCAGGGGGCGTGGAAGTGGGCAGGACAATGGGAGTGTCAGTGGGCGGGCCAAGGGGCGTGGCAGTGGGCGGGACAAGGGGAGTGTCAGTGGGCGGG